>NW_019394334.1:0-190696 GCF_000612105.2 Orussus abietinus
GAGAGGGAGAGGGAGAGAGGGAGAGGGAGAGAGAGAGAGAGAATAAAAAAAGAAATAAGGGAAAGGGATTACTCGTAGCTAGGAAATCTTAGACCCTGTACCCGCGGCGACAGGATAGCAAACGTAAGCTACAAAAAGGAGAGAAGAGAATTCTTAGCTTAACACACATTTTATTTCAGGATGACCCCGTGCGTCGCAACACCTCCCGGAGAGGCACTGTACGAAATAAAGGTGTTCAAGAATCACCCCGGGATATACTTCGAAAAGGCCGGCAAAGTAAAAATTGATAATGACCGCTGGAAGTTAATCGCATTTGTCAACCTGACGCACTTAGACAGGAAATACCGCGTTATCCGCTACTACGCAGACGAGCTGAAGAAAGGCTGCTACCAAAATCTAACACACGGAAGAACGTTTGTCTGCATCAACAAACACCACATAGACGCGACGATACGAAACCTAGATGCGACCGAACAAAGAAGGAAAATCCTCAGTGATATCACCGGACATTCCTTTTCCAATGACAATATCCGAAATAAAGAAGCAGTGTTTGACTTCATCGGCACCATCTCAAAAATATTGTTCGGAAATCTCGACGCTGGTGACGCGACATACTATAACGAACAGATCGACAGGATTTACAAAGACGACAAGCAGGTAGCGACACTGGTCAAAGAACAGACCAACATAATCCAAGGCTTTGTGACTAATCTATACATCACGATCGACGAAATAAAGACAGAATTCGAAAAAATTCAAGGAAAAATAGAAACAATGCAGCAATATGTAATGGACCACGTGAGAGAATCATACGCTGCGAGAATCCAAGTAGAAATAAACACTCACGTTATCGAACTCTCGAGTTTAATTAACTCGTACGAATCGGAGCTTACGACATTAACTAATGCCATCATGTTCGCATTTGAGGGACTGATTCATCCCGATATCCTCCCACCAACTCACCTAATGGACACCCTCATAAAAATCAAAGCTTTACTCCGCCAGGACCAGGATTTCCCCGTAACACTCGTACCTACTCATGCCCATGATTTGATTAAAGTTAGTAACCTACAGGTACTCTATCTTAACGGACGACTGATATATGCTTTAACAATACCATTAACCGATGGGAAACTTACGAACTCTTTAATCTCATACCGATTCCAGCCCCGTTCGAAGGCGACATATTTACATACATAAGCCCTAGAAGACGCCACATAATTATTGCGCCCAATCAACAACGCTTTATGCTCCTAGATGAACTCGATAGCGAAAAATGCAAACCGCTACTCAATATCAAAGTATGCATGCAAGAACTACCGTTCTATACTTCTCACCTACATAAATCCTGCGAAACCGACCTGCTTACTACTGGAAGCACCGATATCAAAAGAAATTGCGATGTTAGATTTATCCGACTAGAAACCACCACGTGGACCCAATTAGAACGTAAAAACAGCTGGTTGTATGTAACCGTTAAAAAGGAATTAATGGGCATTCTGTGCGAAGATCGCGACGCGTCGCATATTGCGGTAGAAAACACGGGTATTCTCACGCTAGATGCCAATTGTAAAGCATGGACCGATTCCGCGAAGCTCGTAATACAAAATGTAAAAACCAGTAATTATAGCACTGATTTCGTCCCCGAGGCTGGCCTAGAGTTAGCCGAACTGTGCGAAGAACTTCAGGAGCCTTCCAAGATAAATCTATCAGAATTAATATTCCCAGAAAAATACAATCGTCCGAACATACATCTAAACGACTTAGACATAGGAAGCGTCAAATTATCAGAAATCCGGCGTCGAGCTGAGATATTGCAACACCGGCGTAGACAGGATAATTGGTTAGCATCCCATAATAATTTCTTTTACTATGTACTTTTCGCTCTAGGAATCTTATTAATGTTATATCTATGTTGTACGTGTAAGTACTGCGATATATGCGCTTGGTTGTGCAGAAAGCTTTTTAAACGAAGGCAAACATCGGAACGCAGAAGTGCTAATACCTTCCTAAAGGTATTTCAAAACTGCTTTAACCATACCAGGAGACCGAACAGAGACGTGCAAGTCCACTTCCAAACGGATCGCGACTCGACCGCTTCGAGCGAAGAAGCCGTGACCATACAACCCTTCAGGTTCGAATGCTCGGACACGAGTTCAGAACGCCCTAGCTTGACTCCACCACCTTCCGCCCAACCTACTCGTAAGCCTTCTTCACGAGAGCCATCCTCCAGGCCTCTGTACGGATAAGCTCTCTTCCTCTAAGGGGAGAGGGATGTTAGGCCCCTACCTAACATTTTATTTTACGTAATATTAATAGAGACTAAGCAACGCGTCTCGCGCTCCAAAACGCTCCTGGAGACATGCTCTCCCTCGTTTCTTATCTCCCCTTTGTTTATCCGAGTACTTCCGCACCCCAAACTAGATGACAGCCCTGGGAAACGTCAAACATTCAGATTCTCTGGAAAAAGACGCTTTCCACCTGTTTCCCTTTCGACCTGTCCCCAAGCCAATCACATGAGACATTTCCCTCCTCAATCTTAAAAACCCACCAATAAGCATCCTTCTCCGCGCCTAGGAACACCCTAGGTTAGTATAAAAAGGCCCGCTCCGAAGGGCTCGCTCTCTGATCTATCAAAGTTTGAACTGTCTTCATTCTGTAACCTGCGTGTGTGACACCTGTAACTCTGTCCCCTTGTGTGGACCAGTCTACGAGTCGTTCCTGTAAACCAAAAGGCATTGAAAATAAAGTATCTTCGTTACTTTGCTCGACGAGGTCTTTGGCTAGTTTCAACCATCTGGAAGCGAGGCCCAAAAACAAACCCACGAGGCAGGGTCCGATCGACATCCTCGGGCAATCGCTATCGCCGCCCCTGAGTAAACGATTCCCGACCTAACACTACTCGTAACTTTAACCTTTCGTCGTCCCTGCCTTATTAAGACATGCAAATTTATAAACCATGTGGAAACTGAAACATGATGAAATTTCAGAGTTCCGTGACTTAAAATAAAACACATTGAAGGCATTGACTTTAATGAAAAATGATGTAAAGAGAAATTTTATAAATAACTTAAAATAAAATAAGCACAGTAAATAGAGGAAACACGATTAGAAATAAAATTGTATATTCTCGAAGGAATTGACATTCGTGCAATATGATATAAGCAAACACGTTGTAGCATATTTCGCGACGGTCCAACAGCTCCGCTACAGCACCAAAGTAAATTTAAATGGCCAATATTTCGTTATATCAATGTTCTGAGAAACGTGACACATCGTGGAATAGGGAAAGAGGAGACCAAAAATAATTTTCCCTTCATCTGGGCCGACTAGGCTCGGCCGCCGGCTCGGGGCTCGAGGATCATAGACGTGGCGCTCTCTCTTACTCCTACGGGCCGCATAGGCCCCGGGCTTTCTCTACCACTGTTCAAACTCCTGTCTCGGGCCTTCTATTCCCTGTTGTGAGGGTCTCGGTATCGGCTCCCGATAATCGGATTAGCATCGATGTCTACACGCAGGCGAGGAAGATCTCTCTCTCTACCCCGGGCTGCGGTCTAGTCCGTCCCATCCGGAGCGGCGTTCTCCGTTGCTCTTTCGCGGATCTTATGCCTCCCGACGGCGTTCTCGCTTGCCGTCGTTCACCCTCGGGCCGTTTCGCCCCTTCCTTCTGCGGCTCGCAAGGCGGATCGTCATGTTGCGGCGACCGCGATCAAGTAATTAACAGAAGGAATGGAGGATCATTTCCTCCACGAGAAATGTCGTCTCGATTTAACTGTGCCTGCTAGTCGTAATGTTAACCCTCCGTTGTCCAAGCCTTTTTCGGACACGTAATTTTATGACTTGTATTTGTATTTAAAATGGAAGTAAACAATTTAATCTCATCTGTTTTTACCAATGTGGCTATTTCGAGTTACGCGTGATGTTTAACTTTTTCGAGAGTTGATTCAGTTAATAGAACAAGTATCATTCTGATCGACTCTTTTCTAATATTCTCATTTCTCTGGAAGTATTTAACTTCAAACGCAAATAGATTCAAAATCTATTTAAAATTGAAAATCCATATTAGTTTATTGTTCTTATTTCAAATACGAAATGGAAATGGGGTTTTACGTTTTCGATACCTGTATCTAATGAAGTCAATTCATAAGAGTTACTCCAATTTGCGTTTATAATAAACTCGGATAAGAAAAGTCTTTCTTATGTTTACGGGTGCTCATTTACATGTTCATTTAATGATTTACAGGTGTTCATTTATTCGAGGAATACGAAGAATGGTGTAGAACGTATATATATATATAAGAGGCATGAAATCACGATTTCGTTTCTATGTCCGATAGTTGATGCAACGTAAATTTTCCTACGGTATTTCACTGTATATATATTTAGAAACTATTTTTTTTAAGCTAAGATAATATTCTAACTTCGGTTCAGTGGATGGAACAATTGAATCGCTAAGAAACTTGTTAACATTTNAATAATACTTAAATAATTTTTATTAACTGTTTTTGTTTATAAATATTTATTTTCTTTAGGAAATCCATTCTGCCCCTCAGGCGATTCAAATTCCGGGCTGCTCCCGCCGCTAGTACGCTGCGCGGACGAAGAGGGCAGTGCGGACCAGGAGGAAACCATCGACGGAGTCCAGTGTATCTTTCTTCTATGTAGATGTAGTAAACTCAGTTCGGAAGATGGCGCTATTGACCGACGGTTTTTTCCTCTCATTTGTCCTATTTCTTTTAAGGTTCGTATTTATACTCCTGACAAGTGAATTTAAAGGAAAATTATAGTGGGGTTTATTTTCTGTTATGTCGAATCCCAATACCTAGATATCTGTAATGTTTAATTAAAGTTTACACATTGAACATCAAGTTCATACAGTCGTAGCAATTACTCGAGCAACTTGAACTGATTTGAGTTTGATCGCTGGACTCAGAATCTCCAACACGATTGTACCAACTTTAGATGAAGATTTGACCGTAGTAATTTTATTGCGAGAACTGCTCGATCAACTTACTGTGCTGTCAACAGGAGGAGGCATAAAACTAACCCACTAAAATTATGAGTAATTTGTACATTATTTTAATTGTAGTACCTTAAAACATAATCGATAATGGGGCCTGTAAGGCTCGACATGTCCCGTGATGAATGCAAAAGGTGTTTACGCTGTTTAGGTAAGGTTATGTTCTTAACAACTGTCGCTTATTTAAACAGAATATTTTCGAGAAAGCTTGTATTTTCGCTAAGTATTTACCCTATAAAACTTCAATAAATCGATGCACATGAAAACGTCATTGGTTTCGAACATACTACCTTATATCATTTTCCTTTCTTTAAGATCGCATTCCTGTAATGTTGTAACATGTACTATTTATTTTATGTTGCTTCATTTTTATATAATAAGAATACACTAATAAGTTTTTACAAATCGTTATTATTTATCCTTTTTCCTTGTGTCCCCTCAGAGCTTGATGCGTATGGAAATATGGTATCTGTCCTACGTGCTCAAGGATCATTTACTACTGAAAAGCAAAAGTTACTTCAAGAATTGGCTAAAGTCCTTCATATATCTAATGAAAGACATCGTGCCGAAATCCGCAGAGCAGTAAATGATGAACAGTTGACTGCAATAGCTGAGCAGTAAGTTATACATCCTAAAACTAATTAAAGACTTGTTACATTCACAGAAGTTGTATACTTTAACCTTGAAAATTAACTGAAATGTATTTATTTTCTAATTATTAATTCATGTAAAGGGATAGAACAGATAGACATTAATATCCATAGCATAAAATAGAGCAATAAAGTCTTAAGACCCATTGTATGGACCATGATTACAATGTAATCAAAAGCACATGGAACTATTGGGTTTGGTGCATAATGCAAATGAATAGAAGATCTGTGTACAAGATTGAAAGTGTTCTTAATTGTTTCTAAGTCGAACTATCGAAGTTAACTTGTATTTACTTGAAAAGCAGCTTATCAAAGTCATTTTAATTCATTCAAAATTCAAAAAAAGAAACTTGGTGTGTATGATCATCGCAAACGTTCCTAAATTATTGATTATACTACATGCAAACAGCAAAAATCACTTGGGTTGCATTGAAACCACAATTTGGATGGGCCTTTACGAATAAATTTCTGATAAATTTATTAAATGATTATCATGTATAATTCATTTTAATATTGGTATAATATTTTTTAATATAAAGACGTTTACTTATAAACAAATTGATACTTTTGAGCTAACATATGTACTTAATTCATTTACAATAATTGTGCAAACAATCTGTTATCACAATAAAAGTAATTTATTATTATTATAGATTAAGTGGACCTAATACAGGTACGGATTGGGCAATAGAAGGTCGACGCATAATTCCTCTAATACCACGATTAAAATCTCGTACTGCATTTACTAAACTCGCAAATAATCTGTCACTTGTTACTGCTATTGCAAATGAAAAGAAGCCGATTCTGCAAGATCAAACAAGTGATTTAAAAGGTATCTGTAGTAAAATTGTTATTTGCTTAATACTAACTACTCCATGATAAATGTTAATGTTTTAATATCTGAGCAAATATTAATATTTAATAAATCAACATAATTATTTAAATGAATAATATGTATATTTACATATTATTCACATGTTTTATAACAGAAGTTATATTTCCTTTGTTTCACAGGAAAAATAGAGTTCCAAGAGGAATTAAGAATGAAGGATAGTTCTTCTACTAGTACAACATTTGTACAGTCTGAAAATTGCATGAATACAAGAAAAAGAAGAAGATCTTTAATCGAGGTAATGAAAATGAACATGTACTTGTTTTCAATGTAAAATGTTTATTCTAATATACCATTAATTATTACATCCGTTTTTATATAACAGACAGAGCTGGAACAGAATGTTCATCAGTTAGCCAATGTTCAAAATAACAGTACTCAGCCAGTTGTTACTTCAGTACCTTCTGAAGAAGGCAAAACTGCTCCTTCACTGCCAGTGCCTAATAAGGTATTTAATTAGTATTTAAGAATAGAGAAACCCGATATAAAATTTAAAAAACAATACAGACTTTTATAATATCATATTCAATTAGCGTTTTATGTATGTTGTTCTTATCATAACATACTTTTTACTTCGTATTTTAAATTAATCTTATATACACTAAACAAGTAAAATCGTTTATTTAGGTTTTAATACTACCCTTCAGTTCAGTATCAGAGGGCATAAAACAACCCATTATAGATAAATCTTGCCTAGGAAACCTTAAACAAGTGCCGTGTTCGGGTTCAACGGTTTCTTATCAACAAAATGTAACTCTTGTCCCTCTTGGTGTTAGTTGCACTGGATCTAATTCTACAGGTTTGTTAAGCCTATAATATTTTCCAGTAATATAGAATATATGAGTATTCTATTTGTTTTATTATTAATTATTTATTTAATGTAATACAATAATGTATTCATAACATTGTGCTATATATATATTTACATAATTCCTAACACAATATTCCTAATCTTAATCCATTATCAGTTGTTTGTAAAAGTGTTACATCGCAAGCAACTATATACAGCCAGTCATTGATTCAGTCAACTCATTCTGGAATCGGACCTTTACCCACATTCATTACCACCAGTACAAAGTCCAGATCTCAAGTATTAACTACACAGGAGAAAATAAATCCGAAGATTATATCATTGACAGTTGCACCTAACACTACTCAAATTGAAAGGAGTACGCTGCCATTAGAAATTCAAGATGGACAAACAAGAGATGGTAATACCAAGTTTTTAAAACATATTCTTCTGAGATATGTGGAATTCAATAATTTTACATATATGAATAATTATATTAACTTATGGATATAAAATCTGTCTCGTTGTCAATCAGTATGCTTAAACCAAAGACATCTGATCACACAAATCATAATTTATTTTCTCCCAGAATTTCTACTACTATTTACCCTGACAAACAATTGTCAGCAACTGAAAATTCCACATTATCAAGTAATTATTTAAGTTCTTAAATGCAAATAGCACATACTAGAATCATTTATAAAATGAACGTTTTTCAAAATAGTAGATTTAGAGCATAGTATGTGTCAACATAAAATTGAAGATTTGCGTGCAAGTAATAAACCCATTTAAATATGAATGCCCTTTTGATTGTTACATGGTTACAACATCATTTATTAAATCATTGTCATTTTCATTATTAAGAAAATAAATATTTACAGGCGGAGTTACACAAGTTATGAATACAAATTTGTGTAGTACATCTAACGGTCCTGGGCCACCACAGACAAAAATTATGACTACAGTAACATGTAAAAAGATGTCACCTACAAAAATCAATTATGAAAATATTTCTAAAATGGTAAACTAAAATGATGTAATCAATATAAATGGAAAAGAACGAATATCATTTCATTAAACTAATTACATATGCTTTACAGGGTGTATCCCTGTATTCAAATAAAAGTTTAAACCTAGCACCAGTACCTAATGCAAGGCTAACAACTAAAACAAATGTAATTGTGGTGCAAAAAGGTCCTGCTAGAGGTGTTACACTTTCTCATGCTGGCAAGGTAAAATATTATTCTAATGTAATAAATTCTAAATTAAAGGGTGTTTACTTAATTATTTATCATTTATAGGAAGTGCTTGGAAAAGTAATTATGGGTGGTAAGAGCTTGTGTCTCTCTAATCAACCAAGTACGAATACTATCGCCTTACTACCTCATCGAAGTATCATTAATGGAGATCAAAATGTAACATTTTCAACCGTTGGTACACCAGAATTGTCGAAGTCAAATGCAAAGGTATCTGAATTAAAATACTTCATATGAGTTTATAACATTAAATTTACAGGCTTTCTATCAGATGCATCTCATCCAGAAAATGTTGAAGGACAGATTACTAGTAAGCAGAACTTACAATTATACTCAGCTTTAAGAGTTCTGTAGTATTAATTTTTGTTTTTACAACAGAAGAGTTCAGTTTTTTCATCATTTAAGGATTTACAAATATTGATAGAATTTTCATAATAAACATAGAAAAAGCAAATACTGGGTTTAAGAAGATTATCTTCAGATATGTTATTTTCATTTTTCACTCGCATTAAATAATCGACGAATGAGATCATTTTAAGGTTTTTAAAAATATATACAGAATGGAATAGTTAGAGATGCAATAGCTTGTTAATTTTCTAATTTAAGATATATCTAAGCAAAGGATGTGTTTCATATTCATATCCAATAGCAAAAATGATTAAATAATCAACAATTTTACTCATAATCTAGTTGAAAATCGAAGCCTAATAAAATTTATATTACACTCACATTTTTTTTATTATATAAAACTAATACTATGCATCCACATATAATTAATTTTCAGACAAGCAACGTTTTTGTATTTGGACTTCGACAAGATGTTTTAGAAAAAAGTAAAGTTCTGTCACAATTTCTTGAAGCTTCAGGAGTACTGAGTTCAGATTCTAAAGCTGCTCTCTTGAATCCTAACATGCATTTGTTGATGAAAGATGAAAACAGTGGTACTATGCAAACTGTTAGTAAAAATCTTCATTTAACTGACAAGGCATCAATTAGTGAAATCAGAGGACAAAGGTTAGTTACTTGAGAGAAGGGTTTCATAAATCATCTTCTTAATACTGGTAAATGATTGTTTTTCAAACTGCAGGGATCATGAGGAAGTTTCGGAAACATTAAACACACAAGAATTAGAAACTTCATCTATGATTACATCAACAGATATTAAAGAAACATCATTGATAAGTCAAATAAATGAAGAATCGCAAGGTACATTAGATCCACAAACCGGAATATACAGTTTTCAATCTTCAGGTAATGAATAAGTATTCATTTATTGCACTCCATTTTCATATAATTTGATATTTTTAAAATATGTAATCAAGATTCAGTGATTATGGTCTCAAGTTATAATCATTACAAACAATACTTAGTGAATGTTAAATATGAGCAGATTTATTATTTTTCATTTTTGTATAGTATTTAATATTGTAGCAATTGTAATTTACAAAATTGTAAATAAATAAATTCTTATTAAAATTATATATCCTTTATATACACTGTAAAACTACTTATTGAAGTTTATATTTTAATAATGGTGTTGACAATCTGTAATATGTTCTTCTAGATGGGGATAAAAGTGATCTTCCATCAATGAGTTCCTCCCAAAGTACAGGAATTGATGATTTTAGTACAATACTTACACATCGTAATACTCATTTGAAAAACCCTCAAAGAGGGAATATAAGCGAGGAAGTAAATGTTATAGAAAAAATAAGAAATGCAATACTGAACAATGATCAGTTCAGTAAATTTAATAATCAATTAAACTCGACAACTAATCAGTAATATGGAGTACTACTAAAAGTAAATCTGTGAAATCTTAATTTTTAACATATTTGAAATATATATTTTATATACATCAATCTCAAGGCATCTAAAACTTAGAGTCGGAAATATGACTGTTTATTAGTAATGTAGGTCATTCATGTATTGACATGTGATTATAATGTTAAGTAGTTGTATGGATATAAATGTAATATTTTAATTGTTTTTAAAGGTTAAAACAATTTTGAGCATGCTCAATCAACTGTACATTTAATGACAAACTGTATTTCACTATGATGTTTTTGTTGTTAAAGCATCTCATATCATGTATAAAGTTGTCTGTGCTTTCTATTATTAGGATTTGTTGAACATTATTAATTATGTCGTTTTATTTTCTTAATACCAATTATAAAAAACTAAAACAAACATAGGAAGTTTCTTTGTTTTGTTATCATTTTCTATCAACATTGTTAAACATTTGACCACTTCACAAGTTATCTAATGCAATTTTGTTTGTATGTGGCAGATTGAAACCAACTATGACACTGACCAAATAATAATTAACATTTAAGTTTTACGTTTATATTATTATAATGATACTTTTATTCTTACTCTATTATATATACAGTTCTAAAAGTAGAACAAAGAATGCTTGAAAAGTAAAATACACAAAACATGTCACAGTTACAAAAGATTAATTTATTGCAAATCTTGTTTATTTCCAATTCTTAATAAAATGGAATGTAAATTAATACGGACGAGGAGGAGGACCACCACGCATCATACCTGGTGGTGGAGCTCTCATCCCAGGAGGTCCCATTGGTGGCCCAGTACGTGCCATTGGAGACATGCCTGGTGGCATACCTAAAAATTAACAAAATATATTAGACATAAAACAGCACAAAACATGTAAAAAATTAGATACTGTAATGTGTTGACTATGATTTGACTTCCGAAACATTACTATAATATAAAAGTTCTTGCCTTTAAAGAGGTAGGAACTTTTAATTGAATAATTACCCATCATTCCTGGAGGTGGTCCCATCATTCCTGGAGGTGGACCTCCAACTGGCATGCGCGGTGGACCACCAGGATGCATTTGTGGTGGAGCTGACACTTGCCCTCGACCACCAGGAGTCATAATCTGTTGCGATGGTCCTCCGACTCCTCTGACGGGTCCTTGTAAGCCTGGTGGAACACCGGCCACATTTGCAGGCATACCACGACCAGCAGCACGCCCCATGCCCGGTCCTGGAGCTGCTCCTGGGATAGGAACTCTAGGCAAACCTTCTTCTGGAGGTGGTGGTCCCTCAACGGTCAAAGATACAATATTTTCTCCTCTAAGTAATACAAAACCTAAGACTCTTTTTTCTTCCCTTTCTGGTTGTTTTGTATTTTTTGGCTTAATTTTCCGGAATTCTTCACAATCTCCAAGAATAAGATTCATGTGTTTATCAAAAGCTTTGAAAGTACCGATAAAAGTTCGAGAATCTTGGAGAATAATCCGAACTCTGTAATTAATATGTTGCAGCATCTTGTTGTTCTTGCCAATTGTCTAAAATAAACAATTTAAATGTAATCGTAATTTTGATTGTAATGACCCGATAGAATTTACTATAATAGTTACAACTAATACAATACGTAAGACACAATTTACCACTATTTCATAATTCCTAGATTTAAGTGCAATTCTATGACTGTAGTATACAAAATAATACCACAGAATAAATAAATATAATAATACATTGTTGAAGAAACGTATAAACCCTACTTAACATATATGTAAACTATTGTGCAAAACATATTTCTACAAACCATTGTAGCGGTTTTGTAAAACTTTTTCTGTTACAAGACACTAATTTTTTGTTACGGTTGTTGGAATATCGTTATTATGGATGTTTTTTTCGTCTCCTCCACGCGATCGGCAGTTACTTTCAGCAATTGGAGGTTAACACACCACTAACGAACTAAAGAGAATGGGAGATTGCTCACGGGTAGGGTCGCGCGATGGCATCCTGTGTTGCCCCCTAGTTTCGAACGTTAGCTTTCATCGCTTTTTGCCCCCAAAGGCGGTGCAACGAATTTCTGGTAGGGGTAGAGTTCTAAATCCAGTAAGTTACGTCAGAAACGAAGAGAAATTCCCGGTAACTTATCTGTAACTTCTCCAAAGTCCTTTTTATCGAAAAATTATGAGAATTTGAATTTTTCAACAGAGCGAACGAGAGGTTTCGATTAGCTATAGAGAAACATCGTAGAGAGGAATTTCCGTTGTACGTTTTCCGTAGCCAATCAAAACCTCCCATTCGCTCCGTCGCAGAATGAAATATCAGTTCGTTTGAAACAAATCGCATGGAATTTTCCGTGAAGTTGTACATACGTGAATATTTTTAGCTGGAGGTAAATGCGACCCTATAATCAATATTTTCTAATAGTAATTATTACTCTTTAGCTTGAACTTTGAAATTGATTGAAAAAAAAAAGTTATATAAACGAAGAAACCTAAACTATAAATAACAAAATTAACGTTCTCTTAAATTCTCAATGTTCCCGGTAACTTACGGTATGTTTCACAGTTACCTTCTCCAATTTAATGTAACCGAGATTTTCGAACTCTAGGTAGGGGCTCGCGCACTCGCGATAGCAGTGCCATCTACCACTCGCCATTGACGGCTCAGGTACTTGTGATGGTAATACCATGCAGCAGTTAACGGTGGTGGCTTACTAACGCTTACCGACTCGCTCCTGCGACCTGCTCGCAACCTGCTCGCGACCTGCTTGCATTTGATGGTAAGGGAAGAACACTCGTGGCGCCCTCTTTGAATTTACCCTTCACTTACCTTATTTATTTAATTCGCAAATGATACAGGTAAAATTACAACGTGGGTGCTCAAGAGTTAAGTTATACTTTATATACAATTTTTATACGCTGCAGAAATTAATAATAAAATTATGAATGTTCCCTAGGGAACACATAAAACCTAGATGGAAGAAGAAACCTAGATGGTGAGCCGAGATCTTAGTTTCCTCATTGGTTGAGATTTAGTCAGTGTTGAGTGGGTATAATCAGAGACGAGGTGGGACATTGCTCACGGGCAGGGTCGCGCGATCGCATCCTGTGCTGGGCGTTTATTACGTATTTCTGACGAGCGCGCTCACTTCTCGCACTTCCATCTCATGTGGGTTTATTCGCCGAATTACGTATTCGCTATATGAATGAACGACATCACTAGCACTTCCAGTCTATTAATATTGTAAATCAAGGAATATATTCATATATACAACCCACCTTATAAATCGAAAATTGTGAGAGGTGTGGGTTATAGGCAGGAAAGGCGGGAAGATGGAAAGCCGTTAAAAGTAAAGAGGACTCGAGTCTATTCATATTTTTTAATATGTACTATATTCATATTTACATGTACTATAATTAGATGTTCAACAATATAATTTTCTTATGTCATGTAAGCATGAATTATTTAACAGTTTTCAATGTTTAATAATGTAATATAACCTCGCAATAACAAAAACAAACTTGTACATCTTAGTAAATTCTCTTTCTTCTCACGAAAATGGGTCTGAGACATCACGTAATTCCTTTCTTCTTCTAATAAAGTTATTATTACATCCCCGAATACGATTGTTGCCAAAAATAGAAACACCCAGGAGGTTTTCCATTTTGAATTTTGGTGTCACAATCCGTGGTAGATGGCGTTCACGACGCTTATTTTTCTATCTTTTCTTGTACGCTTCACTATTTCGCTTAAAAATTTGTGCCGGGCCAGTTCATATGAATGGTCTCGCGTTTTCACCACCAAAATCGTTCCGTAATACCGTCAGCTACTCATTTTTCACATTTTCGCTCAATTTGCTTTACCTAATAAACCCCCTGTCTTCTGGTTTCGTACGTTAGCTTCAGGGTTGGGTAAGTATAATACGTCAAGTAATATACGTGGTTTTCTACACGTTCATTACAACGTATAATACGTTCCTAGTTTTCTACACAGGCACGAAGTATATTACCCAAACTAAATGTGCAAAGCGCACGCGCAATCTCATCAATAGCCAATGAGAGTCCACCTATTTACTTCTAAGAGAGATTCTCATTGGCTATTAAGAGGATTGCGCTTTACGCATCCACAAATCCGCGCACATTCGAAATCAGCCTTGGAAATTTGAAATGTATGCATATATGTGCATTTGACATTTGTTTAAAACGGCTGATAACGGCTATTTGAAGCCGTAAGATTCGTAACCAACATTTGTATCAAACTGTATAAAGGTGGAAGACCAAAAGTAAATTATAGGATGAAACAAATGGACAAGATGGATGTTTATAACCTAGCGGATACCGCATGCCGTATGTACATACGTCTGTCTTGTCCGCCATATTTGGTACGTTTTCTCCTGGTTTTCTACGTTTTCTACGGTAAACTACTTGATTTACATAATATACGTCAAAAATCTCGAAAATCGTGAAATTACCCAACTCTGGTTAGTTTTCACCGTTTTTTGCCCCCAAGGGCGGCGCAACGAATTTATGGTAGGGGCTCGCGCACTCGCGATGGCGGTGCGATCTACCACTCGCCATTGGCGGCTCATGTACTCGTGATGGTAATATCATGCAACCATGAAGAACACTCGTGGCGCCCTCTTTGAATTTACCCTTCACTTGCCTTATTCATTTCATTCCCAGATGATACAGGCAAAATTACAACGTGGGTGCTCGAGAGTTGAGTTATACTTTATATACAATTTTTATAAGCTACGGAAATTAATAATAAAATTATGAATGTTCCCTAGGGTATACATAAAACCTAGATGGAAGGAGATACCCAACAACATAGCTTGACGTAGTCGGTATGACGCTAGGTGTAACGTACCTGTCGCAAGTTCAAATTCTGAAGGAAGGGAAGGACGTGCACGGTTTTATACACAAATTTTTTTCGTCACGTTTTACAGTTCATAGCAATCGCACAAAACATTGCAGTTATGTAATTTTTTATTATGGGTTCAGCTTTTCATTACTTGTTTCACCGTCCATAAGGTGTTTTTAATAGTTAATGTGAAATTAATTAAAATCGTACCGTAAGATAACAGTATCAATCTTCCTTATCGGTAGAATTATTATTTAGTTACCTATGTTGCTACCGTTATCTCATTCACTGCGAAAATTTAAATTATAATCATCATTTTGAGAATGAGCTCGGAAGTTAAAAATCTCTGGTTAAAATATTTGCCCCGTAAATTAGTAACTTTACTGCAAAACATTTGTCCTGAAATATTCCGGCTCACGGTAAAACAATGGTAATTAACAAAATTTCAATAACATCGTTTTAAATACCGAGTACATGAGTCGTGATCGACATGGATCGCATCAGTCGGCGAAAGATGAAAAAAGATGAAAAAAACTTTAAAGTACGTTGTTGCCCCGAAGTCGACGGGCACGCGTCGGTATCACGTATGGAACTTGCATGCAACGAATCTGTGTGAATGCGTTCGCTCCTAGAAATCTTCGCACATCCCATCAACCAGGCAAGCGCCAAGCTCCGGGTCGAGACGTTGAGTATGTATGCGTTCTTCGCTTCGCTCGTAATGAGTATGCGTGAGAGTCGAATGCTGCGAAAAACCTCCCGAGGCTTACTTAGCCGCGGATATAAGCCGAGTCATTTCGCGTATGATTTTTACATTTCCCTACAAAGAAGTAAATCGATATCCCTGTTGTTATTCCATTTGGTTTTATTTCTTGACAATGGAAGAAATTTATTTTACTGGTAGTTAAATAAATTTTGAACTATCAATAAATAAACATCGTTTATGAAATCAACTTCATGTCAAACATCTTCAAATTTCTCACCATTAGGAAGCATTCTTTTCGTAAATTAGTAATCTTTTTAGGTATTACTCGTCAGAAATGTCGTTTTCTTTGTATCATATACAATTAATTCACTTTTTTTTCGATACCAATTTTAATATTGACACTTTGAGATTGGTGTACTGGTATTAATACTTTCTGATCTCGACTTCTCTTTTACTTTAACATATAACTCAATTTTCTTCCGATAACACTTTAACATTGTAACACTTTCAGCTTGATGTACTTGTAATTCGATACTTTCCACGTATTTATAATTATAATAATTTATAGTTTACTTTCGACATCAGTTTCAATTTTCTTTCGACATCAGTTTAAATTTTCTATCGGTACCAGCCTTTACATCAACTCTTTTACTTTTGCAAATAATTAAATCTTCTTCCGATATGTGCTTCGTCCATTAACAGTAACAAAGAGCATTTCTGTGTTAAGTATGAAAAAATATTCACGCGTTTATACACGTGTTAAAAGATGTTTATACGCTGATGCGTACAAATATATACGGTAGTAGCTATAACGATCACATAATTTACTGGTTTTCTACGTTCTGACCAGTAAATTGTTTAATTTTCATAATATACGTCGTAAACGACGAATGACACGTCATTAACCGCAGAGATTCTGTTAACCGTCACTGCTGCGAAATACTCAAATTTACATCATGCGATAAATCATAACACGCTCTCATTATTTAAGATGAAGCCATCAAAAACTCTTATTGTTTCGAGGATAGCTCGATAGAACGCATTGAAATTTCATTAACCAATATCCTTCTAAATTTAAACACATTCACAGTTTCAACAATTTTCTTCTTTAACCTTAAAGTATTTTTGTCCTTTCATACGAGCTCTATCGGTAGAATGCGAAATATCGCGCGAGGAACGTGAACAAGAGGGTTCGTTCGATTGTTGCTAGGTGGCGACGTCATCGAGCGTCGGTACCGCCGCCAACGGCATTCGCTGGCCATCGCCAGTTTAGTGGTGACGCGCACCGTCGACTGCGTGGATGGGGCGTACAGTTGTGGAACTTTCTTTCGCGGGAAGTCGAGTGCACGCGTAAAGTTTTTTTGTTTTCCCGTCAGTATTTGGTCCGAAGAGGGCACGGTCGTGAGTTAGGTCCGCTATGCGAAGTATCCAAGGGCGCCGCATCACGGCACGAAAGGCATCATACGAGGCGCTTTAAAACCATGAGGCGCCAGTGACTTCCAAGGAGAGATCCCGGAGTCCGGTTACCTGAAAAACAAGGTACCTGCGCTGCTCGTTCGCTGGCTAAACGTAGTCCGACCTGTTGATACCGTCCGCGGCGTGGCGCGCGCGTGTCGAGACCGTACCGAGACGATCTCGCGAGGAACCGATCGATCTCAACGATTTGTCCGATCGCGAGTCAACGGAGACGTCTCCCCACTGCGAAATAACTCTTCGTGGGTCTCTCTCTTTGTATTTTCCTATTTTTTCCTTTCTTTCAAGAACTATGATTCGACGGAGCCTGGCCGATCCTTCTCGATCCGATGACCAAGTTAATCAGCGCTGATCGCGGCGCCGAAGGGAAAGATCCTTCGCATCGTTTTTCCTGGACCACGCGAACGGGGGTCATTTTACGATAGCCCTCTCTGCAAACGGAAACATGCAAAATTTAATTCTGCACGGCGTTTACGCGTGAACGCTTTCACGAGTCTCCTACTTTCCGCCATGCCACAGCATTACGTCGTACCTGCGGATTACGGACAAAGTGCGCTTCGCGCACGGCGAAGGTGTGCTGCTGGCAAGTCGCGTATTGCTTTCCACGCTGCGTTGCCCACCTGACTCATAACGCGGTTATTACGAATTATCCTGGAACGCGACAGTCGCTCCCGGTGTCCGGTCAGTCCACGCGGTGGCATCGTGGTGGTCGTTCTCTCCTGCCGCGCGAAAGGAACGAGATCTTCGAGGTGTTTCAGGGACACGGTACCTTCTTCCCTGATTTCTGCTCCAAATGGTCCTATGTCTAATCTGTCGAATGAGTACTCGCCGGTGAGCGATTCCACCCTCTCATTTGCTGAGGAACTTAATTGCAGAGATTTAAAACAACGTTACAGGTATTACGTGACTTATGCGTGTTTGAAGAACTTAAATGTAACACGGAAATTTACTGAATTTTGATCTGAATTCTGGAACCAAAAGCCACCGTGGGAAACGCCGAACGTGTTTGAACGACCGAGGAGCTTCGACGCAGTTATTAAAAGCGCGACGCTGTTTCCTCGTTACGTGTTAATCGTCGTTAACGCTCGAGGACGCTAGGACACGATGTTCTCACCGCGCCTCCGGCGTGGGAACGCTCGGGAATATCCGAATAATATTTTTCGGTTAAAAATCGGACGTTCCCTTGATGCGGAGGAAGACCAATTACTCCATCGGTTTCGTTTACGTTAGCGTATTGGTCAATCGTGAAATTGCTGAGCATCGTATCTAGAAACGTATCGTCACCCATTATCTTTCGTTCTACCCAATCACGCATGATGCGTGTACAGTGGTTTTCCAATTGAAAGAAACACTTTGGTTTCCATCGGCACTTGCGGATCGAACTATCGAAGTCGATCGAACCGTTTCAGTGGGCAAATTTTGTCATCGGCGCATCCGAATAACGGTTTCTCTTGGAATTGCGTCATCGTTTTGTTTGTCCATTCTTTGACAAGTCAAATCGAGGATGGTTTCCAGTTACATAAATGACGGATTTCAATGCGATGTATTAGATTCGTAGTGATTGCGATAATTATGTTACACTTTAAATTGGTCTCGTTTTTTGGGGGGATATCAAAGGAATCTTAAATCTCTCCCTATCGTGTAATGGAAGAACTGGCCCTCCGAGTTATGCAAAGATTCACGATACCGTTACCAGAAAAGAGTTGTCATGACTAAATAATTGTATCATACTAAAAACACTGCGTAACGAAATACGATATCGTTTTCAATGTGTTGAATATGCACAATAGATACGACGCAGTACTTGATTGCCCCTGCAATAATCTTATGCAGTATGTCGATATTAAGATGCGCGTTTCACCTTCAGCGAGAGAATGCACGAAAATATTTCAATGATATTACTAAATTGAAAACATAGCAGTCATTTCCAGAGTGAACGAATCGACCCCTCGATCAAGACGGTCACGTTCTACTTGCGTATTGGACGATCACAGGATTCTCAACGTATCGTATCTGGAATAAATTCGTTACCTTTCGTTTTGTGCAATAACACATCGTGCGTAATCTGGGTCTTTAATCGAAGGAAGTCCCTGTCGATCGATGCCAATCGAACGGCCAAATCCAACCGATGGTTCAGATGTCACGACGAGAGACGAGGCACCAGCCACACCGACGGTTTTTCTGTAAACAGCGGTTACGAGGGAGCGATTAAAGAATGGAGATTTAATTAAACTCTGTCCGTCATTTTTCCGCCGGCGGGGCCGAATAACGGCCCTACCGGAAATTGCTTCCCGATGTTTTATATTTCCATTTGTTGAATTAGATGTAATTGTAAAAATTCGATCGTTCCATCGCAGATGTCAACGCAATGTATTATCTAAAGATAGTACCTGGTCTGCTCTGAATTTCTCCCGGTATGTATCTATGATCGAGAGAAAGTTTAATATATTTAATGTATTTTAATTGTTTATACCGAGAAATATATTTGTTGCATTAACCTGTAAATTTTTTAACTTTTTGTGGTGTAAACTGCCTCTGGATATTGACCGCTTTCAATTAATTCTGCTTGTCCTTAATATGAATACATTATCTTCCCGCGGATCGTTTTTCGGCAACCCTGGAGGAAATGTTCGGCGCAGGTAATAAAACTTGTTTTTGAAAAACTTGTTAGCGAGAATACGTTTCTTTTTTTCGACTGGAGTTTCTTATGCTCCTGGTGTCTGTAGTACTCACGCAATTGAATACCTTCTCTAAATCCTCAACTACGCTTGGCTGATTTATGCGCGTCTCATTCTTTGTTCCGATCCGCCGTGGAATGGTTGACAATTACCAAATTTTTAATTTAACGACTTACGCCACCAAGTTCTTGGTACTTCCTTGGGTAATATGGAGATTGGTTACAATGATCACGTACTTGTCGTTGCTACCTTCTATCTGTAGCTGTACTTGGTAATTTCATCAAGCGGTATCGGTAATCGGTATCTTTGCTCAGGATGTCGTCATAAGTGGATAAGACTATATTTGAGAAAAATTATTTGTCCTCGATAAATATCATTCTTTTTAAGCGTGACACAACCTAGCCGTATCATTTGATCCATTTGGATCCAAATTTGGAAAATTTCGTTTGGAATAAAAGTTTATAAACGACGCTAAATATTCAGTTCAGAGACAAAAACTCGTACTCATACCTCACTTTTATCATTAAAAGACGTCTTTTCCCTATAGTCTTTAAATAGCTAAAAGTTATCTTTTAATCCTGAAAGTAAGGTATGAGTACGGACAATAGTTTGAACAATAGAGACGTTTGTTACATTTTACCAGATAATTATTTTGTCTTACAACAGCAACTGCGAAAGCGTTAACATTACAAAGTCTTTATCCCGGTATTTATCACGTCAATTGAATGGAATGTCAATATGGCCGCGCTTGTCAACAAACAGAAGACGATATACGAATAAAATATTGCTGCACAAATAACGAACATGACGCCTTGCTGTTACTGATAAAACTGTGGAATTCCATTCTTTTTTGACTTCGTGTGGCGTGTATCTTTACTAATTCTGATTAATGAGGTTCCGTTTGGAGATATATCTAATCAGTAATTACGTAATAATTAAGATTACGAGGCTGGTGGACAAAACCGCAACGTTTACAAAAGAAAATTGTAGTGAATTATATATTGTTTAAAAAGTACGCAAAAGATACGACGTACGCGACCTTGGTTCGAAGTTGTTAGATTTTTTTCATAAATCTTCGCGTGAACTCTTGTCGTGGACTCGGATAAACGAAAGCTAGACAGTAATTGCAAAAGCAACTCGAGCTGCAGAAAAGGAAAATGTGATTCATTCCGGGAAAATAATATCCCAGAGGTGAAATCAATTGTAAGGAAAGATGTAAAATAACACGCGAAGCATAAAAAATGAAATTGTCAATTGGTGCAATTTAGAAATTCGTTCGGAAAGCAAGGTGACAAATAATGAAGGAGTGTGCCATTAATGTTGCAGAGGGAAAGGTTTGTTAGTGTCAACTAACGCCACGTGAAAGAAGAGTCGCGGTCAGATGATCTCGAGACAACAAAATCCATTTTATCGCGCTTAACATAAAAGCGTATCGCTTCAACAAGGAAACGGGGTCTGATATAACGAGGGGGTGTACAATTAATTTCTTAGAGAAAAAGGAGGCTGGTGACATCAAGGCGAGGTATTCTCGCTTTCCGAGGATGAAATGCATTTTATTCTGGTACATTTTTACTAATGGAAACACATCTCGGAAATAAGTTGACGGAGATCTCGGTATCGTTCGAATGTTACAATAATTTTACCGATGTCAAATCATTTCCAATGTCTGTAACATTTAAGGCAAGATTTTAAGATTTTTGTTAAAGGTTGACGTAGTACTATATTGTATCGTTATCATAAAAACGTTACCATCTATTTTTGTTTTTCACGTGGAAAAATCTTGCGACCGGTTCTAGTATTTTATTTTATCATTCAGGCTCTGCTTTCACGCCCGACGACATTCGATGTTCATGAGTACGATTTCAGTGAATAATCCTCGGCTTTAGTTAGGCGTCGTTTCGACCAAACGTAACCATGGCGAACGATATTCCCGCCACAACGCCAGAAGGCATATCGACGATGATAAACCGCTTAGTACACGTTTGCAGCACGAAACGGCGACGTTGTGACGCCCTGAAACTTTTTTCAACGAACATACCATGATTGCAAAGTCCATCGATTCCATTTGCATTTTCTACGTTGTTATGAACACTTATCACAGGGTCCAAAATCTGTTTAATTGCGATTGAACGATACTTTGAGGACTATGAAATTGCATAACAGTTATGCAACGATAGCCCTTTAATAGCCCATTATGGATTCGCAGAAAATAATTCAGAGTTTTATAAAGCCAATAAAAAATAAAAAAGAACCGTGTTTCAATGTCAACTGAATTTTCAGGCATTATTTTCTGTGCACTTGAATCATTATGAAACAGTTATAAAACGCCGGGAGTTGTAAGTTCCTTTACAGTGCAGCAACTTTGCAAGATATTGAGATCGATTTAGTGTTTTTTTCTTTTTTATAATTTTTAGTATACGATTTTTAAAAACTGGAATCCGATGATATCGATACATTCAGCGTGATGTTTCGTGTTCGTTGCTATAGCACGGCTTAAAAAAAAAAGTGATTATCACCCTGTCATACGAGTTTCCCTCGTTTGCGCGAGACTTTTCCAGGGCTATATTTCACGAATACGCGTGGGCGCGGTATTTGAAGTCCGCGACCGATGTTTTCCTCTTTTTTTTTTTTTTTTAAACTGTACGCGAATGAAGATACAAAGACCGAATATGTAATTTATGATACCATAAATCGAGGTGGAAGGTAGATAGCACCTGTAAATACTGCAATCGTAAGTTGTAATCGCGAGGCTGATTCATCGGTTCGTCGTGAAAACTGTTTCTCATGCCTATTCAGAATTATACTCACACGTGTTACGATTCATGCGATGAAATTACGTACGTAGTTATTATCAGCAGGTGTGCCCCATCTTGTTAGATGCGTATGAGCACTTCGTTGTAACGAAGCGAACGGGTTTTTTGTTAATGCCCCATAAAGTGGCATGTCAATGTCACGCATTACTAGATCGAGATTCATTAATTAATATTTCTGTTTCTAGAATCCCCCTATAAGTAAAGGTTGATGAAGCACATTAGACCTACCCGGATCGAATAGGACCAGTCCAGGAAAATTTTGAGTGAAATGAAATACACGATTTTAAATGGGAGGGTGCACATCTTAGCCGGGCAGAATTTGTATTTAATTCCGCTCCAGGATTTTCCGGGTCTAATGGACTTAAGTCCATTAGACCCGGAAATAAAATAACCTTAACCTAACCTAACCTTAAAAATTATCTCTATCTACCTGTGTTTGCTTTACAAATATATTCATAAGCAATGCCAATTGCGCGAGAATGTTCTGGGCGCATTTCAAACTGAACGTTTGCTAGCATAAACCAATTACGAAATTGTATTCATATATTTAACGGTACAATTTTACGCTTCATTACTCTTCCTCGATGACTTTTTTTTCAAGGTACTCGTAACACGTGTATTGTCCTTGAAGCTTCCGCCCAGGTTTCAATGTTAAGTTTTGACATCCTTCCTCTAATTTCGAGATTGTATCGAATTCCATGCATCCAATCGAAATCTACAAATGTTATTCGGTTTTTATATTTTAATGTACAACTTACATTTAATCTTCGACGGAACGTACAATAGTTTAATGGATAAAGAGAAATTAAAATAAGACCGATATAGCGTTGGTACTAATTAAATGTCCTTATAATATTCAAACGTATCCTAATTACAATCATAGACAAGTATTATCGGTAACCGATAAACATAGATATTGCTACGTTAATGCGGGCACATTGCATACTACTAACAATACGAAAAAAAGATAAACCCATTTTCAATAACCTGAATCGATTTTTTTTTTATTAAATTACATATTCATCCCACGACAATGTTTTGGTTAATCGCTCCTCTCGTCGCGATGACACGAATCCTTGTCTCAATGTATCATTGTCGGTGAAATCGGCAACAGGGATCCCCGTGGTTTACTAATATTTAAAAAGCCAAAAGGCTAATCCCCCTCAAATTTGTTTACCAGATTGCGGTCCTACGGCGTTTACCAAAAATGAGCGGATCACAATTGTCGTAAACTAACTCGGAAGCCGAGCCGCGTTCCGATGGCGCGGGTATGTTATAATCCGCGGAACCTCGGAAAATGTCGATCGGTTTAAACCTCCTACTTTACTCCCCGTATCCTGACCTACGTCCCACGGGCATCGCCGGTGCCGTCCATAACCGGGCGAATTCACGGTCGCCGGGACAGCGGGTGTCGTTTATAAAACGTTCGTCACGTCGGTGGGAGCTGACAGCCGTTTGCCGTGACGTGTACCCACGCGTGTACGCTGCACGCTGTCTAAAGCCGACGGTAGCGATCGGCTCGGTCGCCGTGATTCGTCGGCGGACTTGCCAAGGGCAATTAGTATTCCACGAGGGCCTGTCTCGAGGCTCGCCCCTAGCCCGTCGAGTCGCGGGACTGGCCGCCTTTTACCGCAGAACCTGACACAGAACCTACGAGAATCGTTACTCGCGCGCTACTCCGCTACTCGATAGTATCGGTCGGTGCGCACACGCGGACGCGCGCGCACTCGTCCGACCATCTCGCTCCCTCCGTCTCTCTCGGCCAACCGGGACGCGCGCTCACTCCTTCTCCGTCGCGCTTACGCGAGCCGGTGCGGCGTGGCGGATGCCGTCCGTTCTCGCATTCTCGTCGCCGTCGTCGTCAGTGGTCAGGAGAGCGGCGGCGAGAGCGGGGCCGGTAACCACGTACGGTGCGCTCCGCTCAAGTTCCTCTGCCGGTACCGTCCGAAGGTCGCCGCGAGTCGGCTTTGTTTTCCTTCGGACGGTCTTCTCGCTGCCACCTATGGCGGAAGGTCGCGATCTCAAGGGATGCGCTCTCTACTGAGTAATCTTGGCCAGCGTCGAAGGGCGCTTCGTCGCTTCCGAGATTCGCCCTGAGTGCGAATTCTTCCCTTTTAGGGCTAAGCCAGAGGGGCTAAGAACTTGCCAAACTTTAGTGGGTTGTATTGGGCAGGCGAGGTTTTCCAGATGGCCGAAAGGGATTCGTGAAACTGTAGACGTTTTCACATTGCGACCTTATGAACTCGGTGATCAATGTAATAAATCACTGAATATTAATGGAGAGACGGACCGAAGAGAATACTCGGTCAGGATTGGGGGGAATCTTAATGGATAAGTGAACTAGGTAGATTTTGGTTTAATGGATAATTACATGTCAGACGCCTTTCTGTCGTTTCGATATGACGGATTCCTTAAATCGGACAAATATCAGGGGAAAATACGATTTACAATGAAGTGAAATATAATATCGAATTCGTATTTCTACCTTGTCCAAAAAGGATCGCGCATATAATTGACCTAATTCTTAGTCGACACCGATAATAGAGTGAGAGTTTTTAATTGATTTTCCGTAAATGCCAGTATCTCGTGACGGTGCCTACCCTCCGTTCATTTTTAACCACGACCATCGCACGATGACATATCTACCCTCTCTTAAATCATTTTATTTCAGTCGCGTACGAATTTCGCTTCTTCATTTCGCGTCGGCTTGCAAAAGCAACGTCCAATTAACAAAAACTACTATATTGTGACAAACATCTCTAAGTATAACCCAAGTGCCCTCTGACGGTAACAGTTTTTCTCCCCGAAATCTAAATGTAGCTACTTTCGCTTACACTTTTAGTTACACTTTCTGAGAAAAAGTGAATCGGAAGATTATTCTTTTTAAATTTTATATGAAATAAACAAAATTGTTCAATAGACATCGATTAAATATATCTTATCGACATCCTCGTTTCGAAGCCAAGGCTACTTTGGAACGATTTGTAAAATGATGAGGAAACGAGCGGGGAATGCCCGGAGGACGTCGCATCGAGCTTTAGCGACTCTAGCGCGACATGCTCTCGAAGATCGAAAAGAGGGCTCGAGTTTTGCAGGACATGGCCTCGAGCCCCATGGCCGTTTGCCCGGTAATGCGCCTCGGCGAGCTCTGGGTGCATTTCATAGAAGGCGCGCGCGGTTCCAAGGAATCTCTTGACCGCCGCTCGCCTATAGATGGCGCCCGTCTTTCTCCCGATTACCGCACACACGGGGCGCGCGCTTTCACCTAACATCCTTTCTTCGATGTTGCTCGGATTGCTGATCGACGTCGCCGATGCATCACTCTTCTAGAAACGAGGAGGAAATTTCACTTGCTTATTCGGCGCAGCCCCGCGAAATCCTTTGCCTTATCTTTCCTCGGTTGCAACTCGTCCTCCTGAATTCGGAACGCGGCGTTTCGCGGGTCGATCGCAAAATTCGGAACGCCATGGCGTTTCGTGAACTCGACACGAATGTGTTAAGGTGATACGAAACGGTTATTCTATATATATGAAACGTCAAAATATTTATAAAACTTTTCTCCAGACTGGGTGCACCGAATCATTTGAAACTTTAACACGTGATTATGGAGGCCCTAAGGAAGAACGCGGTGCTCGTGAAATTTCATTTTTCAAACGAAATTTTTTTTATTTATCCAAGACTAGAACCAAAGGCACATCTTTTTGTTTGACAAATGAAATTTCACGGTCATCGCGTTCTTCCTTAGGGTACCATGATCACGTGTTGTAGTTTCAAATGATTCGGTGCACTCAGTTTGCAGACAAGTTTTATAAATATTTTGACATTTTATGTATATAGAATGACCCTTTCATATCACCTTAAGTCGCTGGTCGTGCACGAGAACAAAGGAGCCTTGGACAAGGAAGGCAGACGAATGATGCGACCCGAACGTTCTCCGCGCATGCTCGAGGCGGGTCTTTTTGGCGGTATTTGTATCTTTCAACGTATACACATTTTTCATCAAATTGTTTCCGGTTGATATAGTTTTCGAATGGATACGCGCTCGCGAATGATTGCGGTAGAATTGATTATATTATAGTTTAGCATTTTTATGTACTCGAGTAACGTACTTCCTACAAATCTATGACGATTTCAGTGATACATGTATCAGTCATAGCCGTCCTTGGAAAAACGTCCCGAGAGTCTGATAAATTCTTTCTCCAAGCTAATTAAATCTTCGGCAAGAACAATTGCAGTAATTGGTAACGACAATCGAGGTAAATATTCGCACCCTAAAATGGTCTTATAGGTGTAAAATTATTTATGAACCTTTTCTCCGAACTGAGGGCATCGAATCGGTCGAGACTTTGCCACATGAATACGAAGGCCTAAGAAAGGTACCCAGGCATCCATAAAATTTCATTTTACAAAAAAGTTTTTTTTATTTATCCCACACTGGAACTGAGATAGCATCGTCAACGTGTACACTTTTTATATTTTGCGCCTTTTAAAAATGTAGAACCGAAAACGAAGGCATTTAGAACTTAGGCATAACAATTTGGAACACCATAGCAATTGAACACTCCTAATTCGGGTGGAAAATATTGAGAAAAGCTATGACCGAGTGCAGGGAAATTCTTGGATATCCCATGAATAACACGTGATCTTAAACCAAAATTTCGTTTTTGCTAAACGCGACAGATAACGTCGTTGACCGATTAGAAAATCAAGAATCATGAATCGAGAGGATTTCTTGAGCTTAACTTCGATCTCTTAATAATCGTTTTACCGAATCGACATAGGTGGACGATAGAGTTGTCAATATAAATATATTGGGTTGATTCATAAGTAATTGTGTTTTTAACACGTAACGTAACATGTAAAGAAACGCCGTTACTTATGCATCAACCCAATAAATGTCGGTAACTGTTTCGGACGGTACATCCGGTCGAAGAATCTTTCGTCCCAACGTCGATTAAATTTCTCGGCGCCTTGGAGTACTCCACGCTTCTCTAAGCTCGCAACGCTCCCCGTGATTCCTGCGGTCAGAAACCTCGTGGATGACCTCAAGGCAGAACTCGCGCCAGTCCGTGTTAAATTGTCGGATCGTTAAGGCGTCGTTTGTATACCTCGGGTCTTCCGGGCGACGGAACGGCTCTCTTGTCCCTTTGATAAACTGGCGTGGCGACTTTTCGGGAGTGGCAGCGCTTGCTGCACGCAGCACGCAGCACGGAGCACGCTGCACGGTGCTCGCTGCTCCCTCGCCGATAAAACGCGCTCCTCGGAGAAGCCGTCGCGACGCCGTGGCTCGCCCGTAAAAGATCCCCGAAAGAATCCCGTCTTCTCCCCCCCAGGTCGGAATAACGCACTTAAGTGCGCCGAGGAGAAAAGGGAGGGGGGCCCTCGGGTCACCGATGAGCGAAGTAACGTCCGACTCTCGCGTCGTCGCTTTCGTGGACGTTCACGTAACGACGAAACCAGCCGTTTAGAAATCTCTGAGGGACGTCACCCTCGAGATTATTCGGTCGATTCATCTCATCCGGATTTCTGAGCCTTAGGCGGGACTTAGTTCGGCTTGGGAGAGATAAAGTGTGCCCGATTTCTGTTAATCTCGTCTGTCCGATATGTATCGAACGGATAACCGAAGCAAACGGAGAAAGAAATATTTGTATTTTACAATAAAAAATACGGGGGGTGTATTAGGTTGTTCCAAATGTTTCTTTCGCCATTTGCCCGCAGCTGCTATCTGGCAGATGTAAGAAACTTTTGGGACAATCTAATATGTTTAATTTTTCGTGTCGAGATCGCGACTCTTAAACGGCCACTGTCTGGTTCGGGGAGCCGATGCTTGATCACTGGTTTTATTTGTAATGGGCACTTTCACGTTGCTTCGTGTTAGTGGAGGCGCATTGAAATAGGCAAACGGTCGTACCTTGCTGCTGCGGGGACGATAACGAGTCGACTCTCCGAGCCGTGCAGTGACTTTTGTCTCCCTACTGAAGGGGCTACGTATAGAGGGCAGCCGCTACAATTGCAACACTTTCCAATTAAATTCCAGGCCCGGAACAAAACCTCAACGATTACGGTTACTCTAGCCTCGGGCACGGGACCAAACCTTGCGAACACCGTGACGATAAATGCGACAAAAATGAAGCAATCCCCCATCTACCGTTTACCCACTCTTGGTCCTCCCCAGGTTTAGCCTCGTTTACGTGGGCTATTTGGCGAAATCCAAGCACAGCTGGGCGAATCTTAAAAACCCGTTACCGATACCATAATCCCTTTCGAAGGGTTCCCTCTTCTCAAAGGCGATGTCGGATGCGAGCAACCCGCGTAAGTCATCGACCATTCGACGAGAGTGATTTATGCGAGCGATTTATTAGGCGCATCTTTATATGGCACATCCTTGCCGAGTTCGCCAGGAGATTCCCCGGTGAGCTCATTGTCGGCGGTGCCGCTGTCTGTCCCGCCCTTTAATACGCGCATTATTCCGTCGTTAGCATAAACTATTTGTTATTCATGCCCGTAGTAGTGGCCAGCTCTCCCCGCGGAACGTCCTCGAGGGCCGCGTGCTCGACGAGACCGGGACACTCGTGGAAATGGCCAGAAAGGAACCACTTCTCGAAGAGGCCAGTGCCGTCGCGGTCACTGTGCTAAGTGGGAACTCCCGAGCCCTTTCGCACGACAAAAGGGTGCGGAATCGCCCCGGATGAGCGAGAGCTCGATCAAACTCGACCGTCTTTTCTTTGAGACGAGTACATCTGTTATAATTAAGATCGTAACGAAGGCTTATTTGGTTTCGCTTCCGCTGTATGCAAAAGTTTCGCATCGTTTGGACTTTCACTTTCGTTTTTGCTTTCGATGTAAACATTTTCGTTGGAACTCTACTTATGATCCACTTCTACTCTCAAACGAACGAATGTTTTTCTAGCTTCGTGCAGATAGTTTTTAGTAGCGCATAAGTAGCATTCCCTTATAGAAAATTACGAAGCAGAGGAGAACTCCCTCGTTAAGTTGTATTACAACCGTCGATGAGGATATTTATATGGAATTATTATATACTTCGACGTATACGACGCTCTCATAAAAGTGTACATTGCAGTGAACGTGTCATGTACTTATGCAATGCGTGAAAATTTCGGATGTAACAAAGTCGATTATTTTTTCTTTATTTATAATATACCGTTCAAAAAGCATATGTGACGATTCACCTAGGAATTCTATCGCGACTTCGTAAATCTAATTCATTTATGGAGCAATAATATTTTTAAAAATGAATTATTACTTTACTTTCGTGCATTGCACTTTTCGTGCGCTCTTTTTTTCTTTTAAATGTACTCTCTCCTAATAGCCAAAGGTTTTATAACTACTATTGTGATCCGTTGTAGTCATTGATCATCAAAGGGAATGGATTCAATTTTTATTCTAGATGAAAGATTTGACGGAAACCACCGGTAGACTTGGCATATTTGCTGGGAGTAAACTTCTTACCTGTTCTTCTTTTCTGGATACGTCCCTTGTGTGCGCGTCATATCAATGTCGATTGCTCCTAATTGAAGGTGCAGAGTACGTGTCCGATGAAAAGCGTTTTCACGGGCGAGTACGTAGTCGGTCCCAGCAGTATATGTTATATATCGGCGTTTGTGCCTGGGTCGAACGATGGGATTAATTTCCACGCAAATATTAGTTCCCTGGGTCAGGTATGCTTATCGGAACGAGGGGAAGAAAATTTATTTTAGAGGTTACTAATCGGCTTCGTTTCGATAGAGGTATTAATCGCTATCTCGTGGATGGGCATCTCGACAGGGGTGATGTTATCGACATCTGGAGCATTTCCTAGGTTAAGGTGGATTCAGCCTAACCGACACGTATCGGTTTAAACACGTGACGATACCGATCCGACAAAACATCGGGTGCATTCAGAGGAGAAAAGCGGTTACCGATGAGTTGGGGACATGTTGCGATTTTCTGCTGAAAGTGGCGATCAGAATGGTCTGATCAGTAAACATGTTGAGTAAACATACCCATTCAGCAGATGAGCGCTAACCGATCACTCAACAGTTGTCTCCTCTGAATGCACCCAATGAAACGCATGTTAGAATGTTTTGTTGAATGATTTGTCAGATAGGGTAAATTCAGCTTTCACGGATATTTTTGGAGGCACACTTCGAACTCTGCTCAATCATTTTTGGAAATGAGAAAAATATTTATCCAATTGAAGTTCCGAACTTTGACGTTATGTATTTGGTGCCGTTCGCGCATGCTTTTAAATGTATTTGGCGCGAAACTACCGAGTTTCTTGATTCCTAATCAGACCGCAAAAATCATCGGTTAGAATACTTCCAGTTCTAGCTGTTTCTATAGAGCGTTATTTTATGGACGTACTCGCAACATCCCTATTACATATTTATAAAGGATGCAAGAAATGGATGTTATAAAGTAGATGGGTCTTGTTTGCAGGACGTATTTTATACACCTCGAAAAGAAAAAAAGTTCCTGCAGTTATGTGATTCTTTATAAAACTGTAAGTTACCGTGCTCCAGTTTTAGCGCTCAATACGCGTAAAACTAGTCTTAAAAAAAAGGAATGCGTTTATTGCATTTTAAACGTAAATGTATTGAGATAAGATAACACGCATGAAAAATTGTACCCGTTTCAACAAGAATACTCATGCCCTAGAAGCAACGTCCATCCAAACGTTAATAATAAAGAAAAATAGTTACTCTATGATCAGAATTACAAACGATACCGGTTCATCTCTACAAATGTTCTTGGGTTTACAACATAAAATAACAATACAGGAAATGTCGCAAATAACAAGCCTCGGAATTATTTGGCCGGTAATGAGGGGACTTTGATGCACCAACTGTCGAGGTACGAAGACTGAGAATTCCCATGACATTGACGAGGATTAAAATGTAACTTTCGCTCTGTCGACCGGTCTCTGCTCCCAAGAATTTTGCGGATTCAATCGAACCGGATCCCTTTCTTTTATCCGTATCAGGTCCTCTTCCTTACCTCTGCCTCATCCTTCGCCAGGTACAACCTTATGCTGGACATCCACGTGGTGTGTAATTTGAACATTAGAATCTTTCTACATTGACCGCGAAAAAAAATTACTGCAGTCTGCAGGTTGTGGTTTTTAGCGGCAAACCAGAATATAATTACTTATAGTTTAAATTTCTGTTTTGTCGTTCAAACTTCAAAAATAATTCTGAATGAGTGAATTTACACTCTTTATGAAAATTATTGTATCATTCACATCGCGCGGGTTGTTCAATGTAATCGTGCACAATAAATTCCATACACACCCGAAAATGAAAGATATTCTTATGTACAACAGATAATAACTATATTTATTATTGATATCAGTTAATTATATTAATGCTTTCATTGTGTAGAAAGTATTACGTGATTCCAAATTAAGTTGAACAGGGATTGTAGGTCGTTTATCATCTTAATTTACCGACGAAGTTGCTATCTTAAAAATTTTACGTAGTTTGTGCAAGGAGGTTTCTGAAACGTTGATATTAACATATCTGGGCGAAGAAAACTGTTCGTCGACATAGGGAATAATAATTTAGTGAATATCGAAGATTTTTTTTTTAACGATTCACAAATTTCTCGTATGTGTCATATCGTCATTGAATGTTTTAATCAATAAATATCAATAAGTATTGGTTCTTCCAATAAATCCGTTTAATCGAATATCATTTTTTTAGTTAGCAATCGATTCCCCTGGTTAAGATATTTAATTGTTCAAGTTTCTGGGAATTCCTCACACGAACAGAGGAAAATAATGACATACGTCGTTGAGCTTACTTGAAAGAAAAAGAGCATTTCATAACCCCTCAAACCTAATTAAACCAAGTGTTCTATATAAGATAGTGGAAGTCGATTAATTCCTTTTGCTATCACGATTTTCCGTAAATATTCGAAATATTTTAATCATGGTTGATCAATGACATTGGTTACTTTATACCTACCCATATCTTTTACATTTGCCTGCTGACGTTCGCGAAAACTTATATTCACACGTGATGTCTCAGGTTACAAAGAGACGCGCAGGATACACGGAATCGTTACATAAACTTATTTATTCTTCGTTGCACATCTCAGCTGATTGTGAGTCCAGTAGTACCACGAATGTTGTCCATAGGCAATTCTTTAAGAATTCTTATCATGTATCAAATGAAAGCTCTTTCGTGATACTTTTGTTATTCGATTTGTGCTTTTTCGTCATTTTAAATGATTGATATTGAGTCCGTATCGGCGAGAGTTATACCTAATAGAAAGAACAGGTTGAAAAGGTGGAACGCGAGGAGTACGTTCAGATGGCATACCTATGTACTGTGTAGCTGCCTTTACCTCTCAGAATACAAAGTGATTAATCTCAAATTACGAGCAGCCGAGCGGACCGAACAATCAATCGGAGAGTTTGAGGAAGCAGGAAAACAAACTCCATATCCTCAGTACCCGTCTTTAGGGAGGACAAAAGGAGTCTCGAGGCCAGCGAAGCTCGGGCCTTCTCTCCCTCCGACAACGCGATACAGCCGATGATCCATGCGTCCTTCCTTCCTCTCCTTGAAACGTTTAACGTAAAACAGACGCGTGGCCACTCGTGTCGGGGCTTCAATGGTCTTACGAGCTGATATGTGATCTTTTTTACGGACCAAAGCCAGCACTCGAAGTCGAGCGTTTCCATCTTTTCGCCCGAATTTGTTCGCTTTTACTTCCATTCCGCGGCCTTATGTTAATTATGTTACCCTTACCTTACCTTACCCTTACCATTGGATTATTTAATGGAATTTATCATTTCCTATTCCCCGATAGTATACACTAGCATATAAGTGAGACCGCACACTGTGTTCAAAAACAAATCGATGCAGAGAATATCGGTGTCACATAAACATAAACATAGGTTCGTTCTTTTTCATACGAAAGAACCAAGAGTTCTTTTGTATATAGCCGATGACGACTTGTGGAGTCTGTGACCCTAACTTGCTAGTCTCCTGCAGAACGTTCGTACTGTATAGATGGGTCCTTCCTCGTGAAATTAAATTAAAAGAATTCAAATCAACTTTGATATTGGTTAGTTTATTCTTCCATTTCCATCACTTACCTTATGTACTTATGTTAGGCATCTTTTTCGCCTCACGTAGTTCGGCTTTTCTTTTCAGGTTTTCGCGAGAAAAATCAAAAAGAATCTCCGTGTAGATGCAACGCTTCTCTAAGATTGCTCTTTTTTTTTCTGCGTGTCGGCATCAGCCACTATGGCTATTGACCGCCATGTTTATTCCGTTGATGTTACGAAATGTGTGCTGAATTCCTGGATTCCTTTGTCTTTTCCGCACACATCGATTTCATGTATTTGGTTTCTAACGGATTTCTGTTGTATGTACGCGTTAGGTACCAAGGTACTTATGTAAAACTTGACGAAGGCAATGATTACACTGATATATATGTGTAGGATACTCGAGTGATGCTTGTGTCATATAATACAAACTTATTTGTAGTATACCTCCTGTAGGAATTGTGCTTGTCATTGTGGAACGGTTTTGAACAATGATCCGTCGGTAAGTAACGTTTCTGAACACTTCTAGAAAAAACAGAAAACGTAACATACCATTTCGACGCTCGTTCTTACATACTTGAAAATGCAGTGGGGCAATTTCTCTCCAGTAGAGAGACTCGCAAGAGAACGTTGCCTCGAGTTGGCGTTCATCCGGGCACATTTAGCGAGATATGCCTCTTCCTAAACTCCATTTCCTGTTTACCCGACATTATGTATACTTTCAGTCCACGAAAAGTTTCCTTCTTCAGCTTCTAGACACTCCTCAACTCGACCTTCCCTTCTGCACCGTGCTTAGTCTTTGTCGTGTAAAGATACCGTAGTACACAGGCAGCAACGCGTTACTTTTCTAAGAATTTGCTAATCTCGGTATTTCATTTTTTTCGGTTTTTTCAGAAAATTATAGTTTTGAGAAGTCTTTGTACCATTTATTTAGTAAATCTTATCAACAATATTTTTCTCGCAAAATTTCGCAGTCGAAATTTTGTTCGAAAGCCCGTCTAAACTGTCGACTTTTCTTGCAGGAAGAAATAAAGAAAAAACCCGATCTGATCTTACTCCGTACTCTTTCCAAATGTATTTACCAGAAATCCACGAGGTTTCCTCCTCTCCGTCTCCTCCTGTCTTTTCCAAATTACGCCTGCCTTTAACCCTTAAAGAGCTTTTTACGAGCCGTGTTCTCTTATCTAGATCGAACCATTTTCGAACTACTTTCCTTTAAAGATGCTACTTTCGCGACATCATTCGTATTTCTAACTCGTACCAAATTTCGTACCCGAATTTCCTCTTTTCCGCCAGTTTTTGTCATCGCTTATAAGTAGTAATAGTGTTGCATACGGTGTTGTTTTCGCGAAAACACTATTTTTAACTTCGATGTCTTTATGTCAAGCCAGAAGATGAACGGTGTTTGAATAGGACACTTGACGGAGCGTTCCAACAATTCCTGCTCCGCGGAAAATTTCTATTCGAAAGTGTGTCGAGGTTGCCGATTTTACTTGCAGAGAGCAGGAAAGAATGCACCACCAAGATAGATAGTTCTGGCAGCCTCAGTAGCTTCGGTAACTCAAGTAGGAAGGATTCAGTCTCGGGCTCGTCCTCCTTCAGACACACTTACTCGAGATCCGTGACATATTTCTCTTCTCGCATTCTCTTCCCGTTTGCTGGAGATTATAACCTACTCTTAATCCACGAAGTGTTTACTTCTTGACGTTTCCTTTTTGACCCTCTTTTCTCCTTTCTGAGCCATTCTTCACTTTGCTTATCACGTCTGACAGGGCCCTGCGTAACTTCTTTATGAAGATGACCATTTTAATTTCATCAATCTTCCTCTAGCTTGAAGATGACTTAATCTAGTTGAAAAATACATCTTTGAGTTAGCTGCTTCTCCGGAGCATTTCCCGATGTTTCCTTTTCCTTAGATGAATTCTGTTTTCCGATTTTCATACGTAAACGTATCGTGACTGTCGGGTTTTTTTTAAGGAGACAGGAACGACTCCAGGTGACTCGAAACTCCGATAGATCTAGTAGCTCTGGTAACTTTCGTACTTCTAATAATTCTGATGGCTCTAGTGATTCTGGCCGCTTCGATAGCTCGGTAGCTTCGGTAGTAGCAAGAGATCTGGGTGCACGAGTAGTTTTAGTAGTTCTAATGACGCTAATAACCACGAATATCTGGAACTGTCGCACAAGTATACCCTATAATTCATGAGGATCCCTTCCAGTATTTTCACTTTCTTATCCGCGCGAGATTATGTGTACTTTTGGTCCCGGACTGTTTCAATAGGTCCTTATCTTTTTGACTCGTTATGGCAGAATTAATAACAATGGTAGCACCGATAACCCTGGACTTACTTCGACATTTCTGAAAACGACGGTAACCTCGAGATCCCATTTCTCTCCGTTAGTACAAACCAGAATTCGCGGGAATCACCTTCGTGAATTCTCATATTCCTGTCTGAGCGAGATTATATGTACCTTTGCCTCGCGATAGTTTCTCTCTAAGGGCTCTTCTTTTGCAGGTCACTCCTGTGCAACCCACCGGACCCTGGTAATACTGGTACCGTTGATAGCGCCGGTAAAGTCGCATGACTTTTCCATGAAGTCACTATCTTAGCGTCATTCTCTGTCCTCCAGCTTTGAGGCGTTTCTGAAGGCCAGCTGAATAATGAAGGACCGAATGACGGGCTTGCGTGCAAAGAGGTGTCCGTGGTGTAAAACGTCGCTCACTCTTTTTCGTGAAACATAATGGTTACCAAGTCCGTTCGTTACCCTACGCTCTTTACGGCTTCTCCTGTGCATGAACTTTTGCGTCTGGCCAAGCTCCATCAATGGACTTCATGGACGTCAAGACGCCTCCATTGGCCGAACCAGAACCTTCGCGAATTACCTCCTCGAGCCCGTTTCAACCGCGGAACTTTTTTCTGTAATTTTTTCGGAGTCTCTCCAGAGATTTAACTAGGATTTTGTTTTTTCTCGCGAGGTGGAGCACTTTTTCTCCCCTCTCCTTGTTTTGCCTCCTACGCCCCCTGGAACGAGCAATTTCCCCAACCGATCGAAAATCGAACGGCGCGGGGTCGAAGAGGAAATCCTCTCTAGGAATCCGTTCCATGGTTGGGAAATTGCGATTCGCGGATTGCCAAGGGAAACAGTGACGCCGACTATTATTCGCCCTAATGGGGCACTAATTGCGGGGGGAAATGGAGCGGTGTTCATTTGGAGAGTACGACGCGATAAGTACCCCCGTAAGCCCCGACGTGTGATTGCGTTAACGCGAGTCGCCGCTACGCCATTTTCTGGCGATTATTTTAAAACACGTCTCGGCGGGAGGAGTGACAATCAAATCGTTATCATAAGGTTCGGATTGTTATTCGAATGAAAGACCGTAGTAAAACGTTCTTATCGTGAAGGCGGAGTTCGTTATTGCGAGTCGACATTTAGGAGCCGAAAAAGGTAGAAGTGGAGTAGTTAACACCTAATTTATTGGACTAGAGTGTATTTCGTGAGGACCTATATTAGAATTACATTTTAATGCCTAATAATCATTTCTAATTTCGTATTGTAATATTAACCCTTTGCACTCCGCGCCATCCCATCTAGACTTAAAATGTCCCCTCAGAGGGGACAACGGAGTGCAAAGGGTTAACCTAATCGAATGCTCGTTTTAGTAAATCTGCCCGAATTTTTAATAATTTTCGAAGAGAATATGTCTTACAAATGACGGATTAGAAAAACGGGGTTATTTAATGACTTGGAAAACAAGTTATTTGCCCCAACAGGTGCACGGGGAGAATATCTTGCAGACCTGTCGCACATATCAGGTTTTGTTTAAAGTATTCGCATAAAACATAAGGGAAGAGTTCTCTGCGGGCTTCAAAATGATTGCCCCTATAATCTACTCCTCCAGCACCCCGTAGGTAATTCTAAACGCGTGTGTCTGTACTCTGTGGCCTCGCACAGATGGATACGAGAGTATGACGGTAGGTACTCGAAACACTTGCCCACTGTTATGGAATTTGAGACAAAGAATCGATCGGCTTCCTGCCGATTTTAGTTACCCTAGACGTGCTAAAAAATTGAACACTTCCCCTCGAATGTCTATTCTTATCCCATTGCACCATTAACTCGTGTTTCGATCGTTTTTCAAAAGAAAAAAGAAATAATTTGAAAAATTAGTTTTAGCTGTAATTTACCACTTTTATGCACTCATACAACATTGTAAAGAAAAAAAAAATATCGCTCTTGCATACCTACTTCGGAATAATCAACATCCGAAAATAACTCAGCTAATTTCCCGACGGAATGTACTTCAAAATATCCTTAATAATTTGAATGGTCAAATCACATTGGAACTACACCTAAAATTAGTAGTAAGAGGATTTTCCGTGTAAGGAAATCCCTGAGCAACCGCCAGACCGATACATTGAGCGTATTGTGGAACTTCGCTTTGACCATTTTATGCTCCAAAGAAATTGAATTTGAAGCCCAAAGCTGAAGGCAAACGGAGCTCGGGGGTCTCGGATGGTCGTAAATGAATGTTGTTTTCCACTTTAATTAACTTTACGGTCTCTTAAAAATTATTCGGCCCCAGAAAAATTACTCACGCCCTGTTGTATATAAGTTATCCTTCGTGTCGAACGATACGGTTGTACGAATTGTGGTGCCTTATTTATTAAGCTCGCGTGATTACCCCCTGGTCCGTCAGGAATACGAAATAGCTGATGTCGGCGACGGTGCAAGACGTTGACACGACTCGGGGCTTGGCCCGGTCAATTGGTGTCAAGTCCGCAGGGTCAATCGCGTTACTTTCATAAATTAGTGATCAAGTAGGGCGTTAAGCCAACGACCTACGATTCGGTTTTCCTCTTGCTTACCCCCCGCCCCCCACCGCCGCCGCCACCAAGTGTGCCCGACTTGCGCCCTACCAAGTACGCTCGCTCCATGGCAAACGCCAACTCCTTAAAGCGACTTTTAATATTGCCAACGTAAGGGAAAGCAACCGATGCGCGAAAACGGTGGTAATTGTTCCCAAAGCTTACGGTCACCCTTTTTATCCGGATAAACAATACATGTCGATCGGAACTTGTACGTAATATGTACATGTACTTCCTGTACACACAGGACTTAGCAGCTTATATGGTAGTGTAGGTACTTGATGGAAACGAATTGATACGTCAATCAGGTTTGGCCAATTGAAAATTTAGCGACTGATGTGGAAATTGACCTCCTTCAAGACCGTTGCGGCGTAAATACGAGATAGGAAATTGTTTCCAAAATCTTGCTAATTAAATTGTTTGTAATCAATCTTTACCTCGATTGAGTTTGATTGAGTTCGATTGAGTTCGAGAGAATACCGCGAAAAAGCCAATTTTGGGGGGAAGGTTACAGTTTGTCCATGTAAGTGAGATTTATTAATGTTTATGAAAAATATCAAGTGGGATTCTTGATTGATGTAAAAAATTGCAGGAATTAAATAAAGAAACAAGATGATACTAGGCTAAAAAGCTTCAATATTTTTCATAAAGAAAGAATTTATTATGCAGTTTCAACATGCGATTATATTTCGGAATAGATTTACCTCGATATTTGATTTCCTGATTTTTTTTACATTTACGGCTCGACGTTGAGATTGGACCGATAGGAAAAAATTAACCTCTTCACCTACAATAACGTGTGAGAGACGTGGTATATCAATCGGGCTAAACAAGAATAAAACGTGTGAGAGACGTAGTATGTCAATCGGGCCAAACGTAAACAAAACGTATGAGAGACGTGTGAGACTTTGAACGTTCAGCCAAACCGTGAAATGGCCCGATGCATGACCGACATTTTTGTTGTTTATGGCACGCGCTATTGGAATTAAAATCGTAAGGCAAGGGGTTAATGAACGCGTTCAAGCGAACGTCGATAACGGTGGACGTCAAGTGTTTTTACTTTCTCGCCTACTTTTTGCTGCTAGCCGTTTCTTGTCAACCTTTACGGTGAATATGTTCGTATAAGCGATACAGCTTTTTATGAAAAGACAAATGAAAAATATATGTTTATAACGAATAATATTTTAACTCGAAAATTCAACACCGCGAACTTTTGAAGTTAATATAATTCACATAATATGGACAGCTGTAATTTTATATCTTAAAAACAAAAAAAATCGGTATCAAAAGTAGAGGGACGAAATTCTGCCGAGAAAAAGAATACATAATAAGTAGCACATAGGTTTATACAGTAAATTATACATCTCGGGAAAAATTAGTAACTTTAGCTACTTCTGTGTCGGGTGAATGTAATTTTTCGATATTCCAAGAAATGCAGTAAATATTGCAACCCTCTGAATTCCTAATGTAAAAGAGGCTTTTTGAATGTATTAGACTCTTTTTGATTTTTTTATTCCCGACCTAGTGTAACGTCTTACACAATACGTCGTCAAGAAACATCGAAAACAGGCTTAACGACATTCTTCAAGAACTTTCCTCCGCGTAAAATTTCATGCGTCATTGTACCTCGCGTAAGTACGCAGTTGCGTAAAACAGCGCAATGTACGCAGGAAGTGGCTGGTTAAACGCAATAAACAATCCGTTAACGCTTATTGTAAGAATGGATTAATGCGATAGCGCAAATAATTATGCCCTTAAATGGCGTTACGCAACCAAATGATTAATGTTCAAAAGTAGTCATTCTAAGCGGGGCTCCGGTCAAGCTTTCTTGCCCCTTTTCAATACAGTCCTTGAGCTCAGTAGTCATTCGAATTAGAGATACATTTCGGTAAATCGATGCGAGAAAGTTTTACGCATCATGTGCACACGATGTATCGTTAAATTAAATTGATTTTTTCTTCAGGTTTTCCTCTTTGCAGCATACCGTCTCGTATGTTAACGTTCACCGGTTTTCCTGTTTATCTCTTGGAAATAATCATAATCATCTACGTATATACAAATCGTTTACATATTTCGTAAATTTAATCGAACAAAATGTACCATATATTCGCTGACAATGGTTAGGTTCGGGTCACTTAATCGCATTAAATGACTTATGTTTCTTAAAGTAATATGAAACGGGCACTCTATATATCAGAACGTCAAAATATTTATAAAACTTTTCTCCAAACTGAGTGCATCGAATCATTTCAAACTTTAACACGTGATTATGGAGGTCATAAGGAAGACCGTGATGCTCGTGAAATTTCATTTTTCAGGAAAAAAATTTTTATTATTTAGCCTAGACTAGAACCAAGATCACATTTTTTGGTGAAAACTGAATTTTCACGAACATCGCGTTCTTCCTTAGAGCCTCCATAATTACGTCTTAAAGTTTAAAATTATTCGGTGTACCCAGTTTGGAGAAAGTTTTATAAATATTTTGGTGTTTGATATATGTAGAATGACTCTTTCATATCACCTTAACCAAGCAACTTTCAATGTCATCTTCAAAGATCGACCGAGGTGCTTCATCCATGCGAACGCGAATCCTCGGTCGTACGTAAGCTAAAAGTGCACAGTCCTACCTAACCTCGATCCGCCGCGTTAATTGCCTTTACATAACTCCAGACCTGGAATCCGGAGGTCGCGACTCCTCCACGGGTATTCCGCCCTCGAAAACCTTTTACGTTCTCTCCAATCTCCGTATTCTATCCCTCGTTCGTGCACCGCGATCAACAATTACAATTAGGTACTGTTTCCCCACTTTAACACCCAACCTAAATAGTTAAGTAAACCCAGAAATTAAATAGGTATATTATACCACCGAAACCATACAAATTCTGTCCGAATCATCGCTCGATTACCATCAAAACAGCAAAGGGTTTATTGTTCCAAGTTGTATAACCCGGTGCAGCCAATGTGCTGTGTCAGGTGTTCGAAACTTTATAACGCCTCGATACGACTTGATTTCCAGCTGACTTGTTTAAAACGATCAAAATGATAAAGAGAACGGGAAATTACGGCCACACCGCGCGTCGTATACGTGCCTGCTTGGAGATGGTACCGTTTCGTCGTATAGTAAAACCTTTCCGCTAGAGTCGCCATTCCCGTTCTCAATGGACGCCTTTGGCAATGGCGTAGCTTTACTTTCGTCGTGCAAGCGGCTAAGCGACGCGGCCGACAATTAAGAACGCAGCGGTTTCCCACGTGTCGCAGCTTTTCGCGTTGCAAACCTCATGCGAACCCGACCGTAACCGCGGATGGGGAAGAACGCGGTACCGTCGCGTAGCATTACCGGCCTATCGCGATGCGTCCTTGTGGTCGTTATCACTGTTAGGGAATGTAAGTTCAGCCGCGGGTCCTTTTAAATGACAGCCGATGATGGATTTCAAGGTTTGCGATGATATCGGTATGAAGTGCAATCATTGTCTTATAACATCGTATAGCAACGTATCATTATCGCTGTACTGTTAATTCAAGAAGTGTGCTATTCCGGAATTAGGGCTGTGACGAAAGTACTTATACCGAAAGTAAAAACGAAGAAAAATCATATTGCTAAAGAAAAAGCGAATGCGAAACTTTTGCATGCAGTGAAAGCGAAACCGAATATAGGTGCGTCAAGCTAGCACGTCACTATCACAAATCACGATTTCTAAATATAGAGGAATTATGTGCTAATTATGATCTAATTTTGTGCTGCACTAATTAATTGTGTACCCCCACCATTTTTTCGAAATTTGAAATTTCAGTGTGGCCGTGCTAGCTTGACTTCAAGCCAACACGGTCCCTTTTCAAACTAGACAGAGAGTTAAAAATAAGGACACCAAATTCAAGGGGAAATTATGTGCTAATTTTGTGCTGTAATCGTTTTTTCTTTACACCGACCGTTTTTTCCAAAAACTCGATTTTCCTTCCGGGCGTGCTACCTCGGCGTCAAGCCAACACGGTCTCTTCGCAAACAATACAATAAGACAAAAACAAATACGTCAAATTGGTTAACGAATTATGTGCACTTCGAATATCATATCCCTAAATTTAAATCTGTATCCTTTATTTCCCAAAATCCACTCTCATCCCCCCCGGTACAAGAGATAACTGCCTATCGGGGACGAGAAACGGAAAATATTTTCTGTCTAATTAATCTTAGAATTATGTACTTTTCAAATGCCACACTTCCGCATTTTATACTCCATCCCTTATCCCCAAATATCCACCCCCAACCACCTGGTACCAGAGACAATTGTCTATTGGGGCTAAAAAAATTAAAACGTTCCTTGCCCAAAATGATCTTAGAATAATGTGCTTTTTGAATTCCGTACTCACGAATTTTGTGCCTATCCTTTATGCCTCAAGATCTATCTCTACCACCCAGGTACAACAAGTAACTGCCTGAAAGTTAAAACTTTGCCCGCTTAAGTTACTACTACAATTGTGTACTCCTCAGAATACCACAGTGTAGAACATTGTACTCCAACCCTAAGGTCCCAAAATCCGTCCCATCACCAGTCCACAAGAGGTAATTATCTGATAGCGTGGAGAAAAATGAAACCTTATATGCTTAAATTACTCCCAGAATTATGTGCTTTCCAAATACCATAGCGTCGAATTTTGTGCTCCGTCCCTTGCGCTTCTTCATTCATCCCATCCGTTAGTGAGTACATGGGGTAGTGAGACAATGGCAGTGAGAAATGGAACACAGAATTCGGAAGTATGGTATTGCGAAAGCATATAATTGTAAAAACATTTTAATTTGAGAATGACTGAAATTTCTCCGCAACTATAGACAGTACCATCTTGTAGATTTGCCATGGGGGTGGGCACAAAATTCGACACTATGCTATATGAGGGACATAAATTTATAGGAGTAATTTAAGCACAAAAAGTTTTAATTTTCAATAACCAAACAGGGACATAAATTTATAGGAGTAATTTAAGCACAAAAAGTTTTAATTTTCAATAACCAAACAGGCAGTTACGAGTTGTACCTGAGGGACGGGAGTGGATTTTGGGACATAAGGGATAGACAAAAATTTAGGAATATTACATTCGAGGTGCACATCATTCGCTGATAATTTTCACCCTTTTTTAACGGTTGAAACATTATATTTGCGGGGGGGGGGGGGTGTTAGTTACTCAGGAAGCTAACAACCCCACCAAAAAAATAACGTTTTTACAGTCGAAAAATGGGTCAGGAATCATCAACGAATTATTTGTTCTTCCAATATCATATACATAAATGGAAGCTTTCACTCCCATTAAATCCCAAAATCCGCTCCTCTCTCCCACGTCGGATACATCAGGTAACTGCCTATTTGGACGGAGAAAAATCCAACTTTTTTACGCTTAAATAACTCCTACATTTATGTGCCTTTAAAATATCACAGCAGCGAATTTTTTACTGCAACCCTTTTCCCCAAAATCCACCCCCATCACTAACCTAAAAAATCAAACTGTCTATTACTGCGGAGAAATTTGACTCTCTCCCAACACAGAACGCCATTAGAATCATATGCTTTCAGAATACCGTACCTCCAAATGCTCCATCCCTTGCGCGTCAACTTTATCCCATCTGTCAGTGAGCACATGGGACTTAACCGACAGTAAGTCATAGAAAACAAAATTTTGAGGTATGGTATTCCGAAAGGATAGAATTCTAAAAGCATTTTAAATCGAGAGACATTTAAATTTCTGCACAGCAATGGACAGTTTCGTCATTACATGGATTGATGATGAGGGTGGATTTTCGAGGTAATGATTAGAGCACAAAATTCCACGCTAAGGTATTTGAAAAGCACGTAATTCTGGGAGTAATTTAAGCATATAAGGTTTCATTTTTCTCCACGCTATCAGATAATTACCTCTTGCGGACGGTGATGGGATGGATTTTGGGACCTTAGGGTTGGAGTACAATGTTCTATACTGTGGTATTCTGAGGAGTACACAATTGTAGTAGTAATTTAAGCGGACAAAGTTTTAACTTTCAGGCAGTTACTTGTTGTACCTGGGTGGTAGAGATAGATCTTGAGGCATAAAGGATAGGCACAAAATTCGTGAGTACGGAATTCAAAAAGCACATTATTCTAAGATCATTTTGGGCAAGGAACGTTTTAATTTTTTCAGCCCCAATAGACAATTGTCTCTGGTACCAGGTGGTTGGGGGTGGATATTTGGGGATAAGGGATGGAGTATAAAATGCGGAAGTGTGGCATTTGAAAAGTACATAATTCTAAGATTAATTAGACAGAAAATATTTTCCGTTTCTCGTCCCCGATAGGCAGTTATCTCTTGTACCGGGGGGGATGAGAGTGGATTTTGGGAAATAAAGGATACAGATTTAAATTTAGGGATATGATATTCGAAGTGCACATAATTCGTTAACCAATTTGACGTATTTGTTTTTGTCTTATTGTATTGTTTGCGAAGAGACCGTGTTGGCTTGACGCCGAGGTAGCACGCCCGGAAGGAAAATCGAGTTTTTGGAAAAAATGGTCGGTGTAAGGAAAAAACGATTACAGCACAAAATTAGCATATAATTTCCCCTTCAATTTGATGTACTTGTTTTTAACTCTCTGTCTAGTTTGAATAGGGACCGTGTTGGCTTGACGTCAAGCTAGCACGGCCACACTGAAATTTCAAATTTCGGAAAAATTGTGTGGGTACAAAATTAATTAATTAAGCACAAAATTAGCACATAATTAGAACATAATTTCTCTGTATCCAGAAATCGTGAATTGCGATAGTGACGTGCTAGCTTAACGCGCCTACCGAATATTCGTTACAACCCTACCCGAAGTAGCCGTGGGAATCGATAGACGTGATTTTATAAGTGGAGCTGAATTTATTTTAATTTCTATTGTAAAGTTCACAGGTACTGGAGTACGTTTCATTGTAGGGATTTGCTGCTTCGGTGATTTTTGAATGTAGGTATTTGACGTAAAAGGGTTTTTAACCACTGTTTTGTATCATCAAAGCATATTAAAATCCCGTGTTAAGGCAGGAAAAATATTTTTAAGCGTTGATTACGTTGCAAACCGAAATGCGTACGTCGTTCAACGATTATCACAAAAGATGCCAGTCGTCAACAGCGAATTTTGAACTTATTTGAGGTTTCGGGTCGCGAATCTTGAAAAGAATTAAGGAGCGTTTAAGAGAACGATTCCACAATCGGGGGACGAGTTCGGGCTCACCAACTGTAGGATTAGCCAATCGGCCGAAATCGTTGCGTCTCTTAACGGGTCTGTTAACCGAGACTCGACATTAAACCTGCGTTGCTGAAACCGGTCTTTGACGTGCCATAGGCGCTCTGTGATAATGGAGGCTGCCAAAAAAGATGCCGCAAGAATGTCTTACGGAGAATTTTCGTTGGTCCGTACACATTCCGTGTCGAGGAGAAACGTTTTTGGCCGTTACGAACCATTCAACCAAACCTGTTTTTCTTAACAAGTATTCTTAAGAATTCCGTATATCTGTTACAAATATATCTAGAACCATACATATTATTCATCCCTAATCGTTTTGATATTTTAGTTTCTAATGAAAGTGAAGCAAATGACAAGTAACAATGATTTTTAAGTTAGAATATTGGGGCAAAAATTATAGATTACTCGAAATAGTCAGTTAATTCAAAGTAGCTCAATTATGTGTCTTTGTTTTAATTGAATATATTCTTTTTTTGTAGTAGTAGTAGTAGTTTATTTATCCTGCGTTTAGTTTGTTTCAACCATTACACTATATTCTTTTCATGTAATTTCGCCGCTTGAGGCTTTATTTTGTAGAAATCAATAATTGCGTTGAGATGTAAACCGTGAAAGGATTTTCACTTTCAACGCATTGTTGCAATATTCAGAGATCCTACCCTGCAAATGCCCAATGCGAACTGAAAACATGTAGTGTACCCTTGCTACGAGTAATAAACGAGAAGTTTTGATTCGTTAGTGAGTTTAAACGATGACTACCTATCCTACCTACCTACCACGATGGCTAGCAAATAAAAACCACCAGTAGTTGCTACTTGCATGCATACTGCATCGCTAAAGGCCAATTTTAGTTTTATAGAGCGAAGTTATTAAATTTTAACGTTCAAATATGAAAGTAAAAAATATGCATTTTAAGCAATTTTATTAATTATTTATGAGTTTTAGTAGAATTATGAGTTACAGTATTTTTCTGCTAGAAGTGACAAGTTTAATCCAAATGAGGTACATGTATCTAATCAGTAGAAAGTGACCTAAACGTTTATACACGGTTTAATTTTTAGAAAATTAAATAATGTTTAAAGTAGAGTGCAATTATGTTTATGTTTGTTACTTTATACAGTCCTTTTTTTTTTTGTTGAATTATTTCAATCATTAATCAGTTCTTTTTCTGAGATTACGTAGTTCCAACGAGGAAGTGAATGCTTTACTGTAGTCACGACCTTACCAAGAAAATAGTCGATACAAGAAATGTACATTAAGACATAATGAAATTACATGCATTGATTAATGGTCCGTATAGTTGCATATTACACGCAAATATATCTCTCATAAAATAGAGGTACTTACAAATACTACAGCATAATGTGAACATCTCTCGAAGTTCTATTAAAGTTCTAAAAAAACTGATAATATTTACTTTCTGTCGGAATGTGTGTTACAATTATCCGTTACCATTGAAAATTATATTATTCTCAGACAACAGTAGGTGATTCTTTGTTCGACTGTATGATCTCTAATAAGACTTTGTAACAAAAGAATAAAATACATAAATAATCTTACTCAAGATAAGGGACGGATACCCTCGCAAATCACTTCCGTCACTTTTCATTTACATACCCTGCACCTAAATTGTCATAGGTAAAAATGTAAATTTCGGATAAAAAGCCAATATTAAAATGGTTATCTTCGAACGTTTTAAATGTACAGTGAACGTATGTAATATTACATGTTTCGATACGAATAAATTGCCGTAAATTGAAAAGTATAAAAATGGTTCGTAGTCTAAATCAAGTCAACGAAATCGAGGCCACTCCATTGAAGGATGCGCGATGGTCCAAAAACCTTGCTTCGATTTCCTATTCTTCCCTAATGCACCATTCTAAACCATTCTAGACCATTCAAACGAATTCAGAATACACAGCCATAAAAGCTCGACAACACCGATGGTAAACAGTAAACCATTGCGTTCACTGAATAATTTCGCCTCGTCCTCACACGTATTATCACTATTGTCAAAAACCGATATTTCAATAAATTGGAGCTGTCCGTGGTAAAACATCTGGAATTCAGATATTGCATCCATTTTTTTATGCAATACTTCACTAGAGAAGAGCAGGATTTTTTCCCAAGTCAAATGTCTTTGTCAAATAACTTTGACCGCAATTAATCCTCGCCTTTAAACGAAGAAATGTTAAATCACTACATCGGAGTGATTTAATGTTACTTAAGAGCTTTCAGTCCTATTAGGATTGAATCGTCAATTCAGTTGGACGTACTTAACCCCTCGCCTCCATGCAAGTTACTACGCTACAGTGTAGTGATTCGAGCACGTTCATGGAATACCTTCGTTGGTCAGGAAAATTGTCAAACATGAGATTAAATTAGCTTGATATGATGTGTATTTCGGCAATTAAAATATTTATTAATCTTTTATATATTTACATATCCACACTTTCGGCCCAAATGAATCTGTAATACATGTTTTTCCATTTTATAGAATAGATGCGAGAACGGAAGCGCACGTAAATCGATATAATTGCACCAAGCTGCAAGGAAAACAGCAGATCTTGGTACCAAAAATCTATATAATAATGCAATCAATGCAAGTCGTTCAATTTAGCAAAATTTAATTAAGAGTAATTGCTAAAAATATCACAGCTACGTGCTACAATTATCCGCTCTAAGAGTTGATGTCGCCATACTTTGGAAGAGGAATACCTCCTTGGATTTAAAAAAATAAGCATAATAATGTTCGTTACTCGCACGACATGCGTACGGCGTTCTTACGCCTTTTGTAGGAGACACGTAAAGAGGGTGCACGATGAGGGCAACGACGGATGCACCACATCCGTGCACGAAGGTGCGCCCAGGTACATCCAGGTGCTTCCGTAGAAAACAGTAGATGCACACGTGTGTGCTTACATGTACGACCATGTGTGGGACTACGTTCCGTAGAGACAGGGAAGCCGGTGCGACCTTACGATGCTTTACTAAGACTTCGCCAACCCCGAGTATTTTCCCTCCCTGTCTTGCGGCCAAATTGGTTCCCGGTACTTATCGGAAATCCTCGCGAAACGAGAAAACCGACCGGCCGCAAATTCACGGAAATCCTTGAAAGGAGTGACAATTAAATCTAATTACAACGGAAAAAAAGTAGAGTAGATTTGTTTCAAAATTCTCGATAATTACAGGACTGCGTTGTCATTTATTTTTCTTCCCTTCAGATACGAGTGATAAAAATATATTCACGCCTTTCTTTTCTTTGAGTTAAAATTCATCTACAGGGGTTTACGCGAGAGGTGTGATTTCCAAAAGTATTTCATCAAAACGGACGATGCATAAATTGCATTTGCGCCCATGTCTGTTCGGTGAAAAATGATAAAAAATAGGTTATGGTCTTTTATTTTGGCACAAAAGAGGAATGTTAAATTCAGTCAGATCGAAGTCTTCGTATAAAACGAATGGAGGAGCACGAAGTAGAGGGTGGAAGAAAAGATGGTAAGTGGTAAGTCCGTTTAGACGTGGGAGTTTCGACGAGCCGAGCCAGGAAGGAGACTAAGGAAACGAGGGGTGATGGGGCCGTTTCCGTCGAAGCACGTTAGAGTTAATGTCGAACTTGATATTCCCAGAAGGTGGTTCCGCTCCGAGGCGAATTTTGTAGCGAGGATGACTCAATTAAGTCCGCCATTCGACCGTGAAAATGCGCCTTTGTATTGGCTTATCCTTTGCTGCAAACGAGGTCAGAAGACACCGTGTGACCAGAATTGGGAAGTGGTCGGTGGTCTCAGAGCAATACACCTAATGCAATTTTTGCTCGAGAATGCACCCGTAGGGTACACATTGTTTTAGATATAATAATTTTAGATATAATTAAAAAAAAAACAATCTTGGTAGCTCAAACGCCAGCTGTCAGAGATTTTCGACAAAGAGAGGATCCAGAATATTGACTTTCAAGATTGCCAAGACCTTGATGGTTTTTGACCTTGTTTCATCCTAGTACAAAAACAAACTTCACTTTGTTTAGAAGTTAAATTTCATTGAATTAGTTTGCGTTTTGAGCTAAACAATAAATATCTACAATTTGGGTTATTTCTACGCCGTACCTATAAAGCCGAGCTTGAAGACGTGTCACGTTTTGAAATACCATCCTTGTGATTCGCGTTAATACCGGTACTGCTACAAACTATAATGAGGGAATATCGTAAGTAAATTTAACAGGCAAGATGACATAAGTTCCGGTGATTACTTCGTTTTAGTTCTTAGGCTTCTACTTGCAGGTTCTACGGAACGACGAAGATATCGTCCTCCTTCGCAAGCGAGGTCTGACGTTCATGGTGGAATGCATTTGCGATCCAACGAATTGAGACTCGATTTGACATTGCAATTAGAAAGTCCCGCAGCCTAGTCGTGAGTTCCACCTTGCGTGACTTTGTGATTATAATTACCGAATAATTATCGTACTATAGAGTCTGTATGCACATGCGTCCCGTAATCGGCGATGCGCGATTGTCGATTGGTCATGCGCAGGATGCACCTTACAGGTCCAATGTGTATAAAAGACGAAATCGTATATAATAATCTCCCTTTGCTCGCAAGAATTACCTTATTACGTGTTATGGAAAATACTGGAGTTGTTCTATCAGAATACGTAATAAAATTGCGGCCAGTGATTTCTCTGCTTAAATCAGTGTTGATTGCTAGCTACGATCAATTAGCTAGATATGTCGATGTAAGGATGATATAATGGCTTTTGTTGCTACTATTTAGTCATGAATGAGTTAGATTTTAGATTCTTGAATATTAATTTTGTATTTCAATACATTTTTACGAGGAAAGTTGCTCCTCGGTAAGAATTCCATCTAGTGTATACATGAGACTAGGTTTTACGACCAGTCTCCGATCAGTCAAGGTCTGACATGAAAGTAGGTGACACCAATTACAGACGACAATTACGGAGAATGAAATTCTTAATTAATTAACGACATCTTTCCGAAGAGTAGGTTTTATAACGTTGATTAATATTTTATAAGGATTCCTTTGAAGGCAATTAAAATTCATGATGTTATAGAGATTTTTCCTACAAATGTTTCCAAACTGATAAGCATGTCGTTCGAAAATAGCACCGCTTGCTATATGAGAAGATGCCGCCATAGGATTGATATACTTAGAGTAAAGTTTGAAAGATATTAGACATCTCGTTAGAATTCATCTTTTCAATTTTTCATTAAACAACATTTTCTGGCAAAAAACGAATGAAATGAAATCCAAATGCTCAATTGGACTGCCTATCATTGAAGTGGATAAGTATTATAATTCAAAAATCTTAGTAATCTTGCGTCGGGCAGATGTGCATGCAACGGATTATGCACTTCATTGGCAGGAACTGCATGAGTATTCTCACCAAGCTGTTCTCACGAGCGCATCCTGGTGTCATGAGAAAATATTTCAACTAACGGCGTGCACTTTATTGCCGCTTTATTGGATTTATTGGGATAGTCGGTAGTGTAAGTAGCGACCAAATTTCTCATCGAAATTACTCGCAATTTTTCGAACACTTTATTTCACGAAACCTTCAAACTTTGGTTTAAAAGTTTTTTCTCAAAAATGTTTCGTTTTCAAAATATTAGACCGTTTCCACACTTTTCTAACACCCTGAATATAATTATAATAGACGGACTAATTAGATGTGACAAATCTCAAAGTAGATTATTCAATATTGCAACACGAAGCCATGTGTTTTCGAGGTAGTGTTGGTCCTTTAAGACAAATAACGTTGAATTACTTATGCTGAGCAAAAAATGTTAAATAAAATCAGTCAAAAATTATGAGTCGTTAAATTACTTCACGTTGACAAGATGTAATGATGTGACCGGATCGAGGGGTTCTTTCATATTGAAGCGATGACTCGATCGTAATAATAAGATAATCAGTTAAAGCGACAATGTATCATTTCACGAGGTAAAATTACTCTCTGGCAGTTTTTATAAGTTTTTAATATCCGGTTTAGTATTTAAGTTGCACTATAATACCTTGTGAAATGTTAGAACTTGGTATTAATACATATATGCACTTGTGGTAATCCAAAAAGTGTCGGATTTTCCCTGATTATTGAAAAACACGACGACTGCAAAAATAACTTTATATGATCTAGATTACCGGAAAAAACTATTTTAAGAATAATTGACCGGATTAAATATAAGTCCTTGCCGTTTTTAGGAATGCTTGATTAAACATACAATTGGTCGTGAGCAATAGTTAATTGCACCGTACTAATCGCTAATTCGAAATAATTGCCATGTTACCAGTATAAAGCAGATAACAATGATTTGTTCCCCTAGTGAATGTCCTTGACTTGGTCCTCGGTTGTGTCTCGTGACACAGTGTAGAAATATTTTCTACACCGTAAGAGAAGACATTTTCTCAGAAATTATTAATTATAAGATTGTGTCATTTCCTAATTACAAGATTAGTTCATTTATCGATATCCAAAGAAGGTCCCACAATTGCCTTGCTCTGAGGCACTCGCGTTTCACTGACATTGTACATGTACTTTACTCGAAAGGACCAACCGACGTACTCCACCATCTAGAAGACGCGGGGTTCACGAGGCCAGCTTTACATCAATTATAATCGATCATACTTCGTTGCGCTCCGTGCACACGAGTGCCCACAAGGGTATTATCCGGAGCTCCTTCTTTTGAAACGCCAATCGATTATTTCGCCCAATTTCCTCCTCGAGTACTTCTGAACGTCCTTAAGAAACCGCTTCGCAAACGGTTCCGTTTGCTAACAAACTCGGTGTACCCTCCTGCCGACTTTCACGAACTAAAAACACAAATTAGGACTATTTTACTCCTATCTAACGTCAGGCATCCATCATGCATTACAAATGTATGTTGGATGTACATGTGTGTACGATGCGGGTGGGAGTAAAAGAGCGCACTATAGTTGTTTAATCGACGCGCGTACATCGTTCCTTTTCTACGAATGAGGAAAATGTGTAACAGCTCTATAAATTGGGGTAAAATGATTTCCAGGTCGACTATCCTGACAGACGTTCCAGAATTATTGTGTTTCTAATCCTATAATAGCGAAATAAAAGGGGTACATTGTCTCTCTGGGTGCGTCATACCACTAAACTTTACCCTATAACGTCGATCCTTTTATTAGTTTGAACAAAAAAAATATGAAACACGTATGCTACATTGTGTCCAGGTTCGTCCGCGCATCCTCATACACCGAGAAAGCGCAATTTCACCTTCATGATTAGTCGTAAAAAATGTCACGCGGGAAAATTGTTGACTCGTCGTGGTCCCCCCGTTACCCACGATTCGGGGCAATAACGTGGGACTCGTTTCGACGTGAAGCTCGCCGAAATGTTCCGGGATTCGATAAGACTCGCTATCGCGTTCGTAGGAATGCATTATCCATGTACGTGCATTCGCGTGCATGTACGCGCACCTGTTCTCCTCCGTATTGGGCCGTTTTCGTCGAACGAATCTCGAGCCATCGTGCCGGAGCCATCCTGCCAGCTTAATGCTTTTCGGAGTAACGGGAGTACAGTTAGGGTAAAAACCGGCGCGTCTAAAGTCCGAGTAATTCGCCCGTAATTTTCCAGCATTGTTGCAAATTGGACGACTGTACCCATGTTGAGGGAAGGTGAGCCTGAAAGCTCGTATATAGAAGAAAGACGAAGAAAGGAAACACCATAAAGTCGATCCAGCATCTGTGGTCGTCTTGCGCCTTCGTACGCCGATCACTGTACCGGAAATCCATTATCCGCGATAATATTACACCCGCTATTGTTATTGTTATTTCACTTGTCGGAGGTGCGCGGTGGAAGTGCCGCACCGCGTGATCCGCGCCGATAGCGAGCCTTGGCGTAACAAAGCTCGAGAAACTCCTCGAAAAACCCGGGGAAAGTATTCAACGAGACCGGATACGATAATGAGACCGTTTCATTCGTGTTAAAAGCGTGCGGATTGCAGTGTGAACACGACATACAATAATGCGTGATAATGATTACGTAGTAGCATATATTTCTTGGTATGTTGCTTTTCACCTATTTTCGTTTTATTTAAGATTGCTCGTTCAGCTATGATCTTACCATTAGTTTTATGAAATTTTCAGAAATAAAAACGTGAATTGGTACAATAAGAAGCATAGTATGGTTCCGTAGGGTAACAAGGACTATGCTTATTTTTCGCTATAAAATAAAAGCGCTAACAAAAAATCATGGCCAAGTATCCACTTCCGATTTGATTCGTTTTGAAATATGTTAAAGAGTACTACAAAAATGAAGGAGCACCTGTTTTTTTATAGCCGATTAATTTCATATGTAGAGGATGAAACCATCCTTCGAAATTTTTGAACTAGGTACTCGGGAAATATTTTCCGGAAGATGCCACGAATTTTCTGTAGGACCAAGCTTGGAATTTATGGCCGCACTTCGGTATCTTCTGAAACCACTGTACGCAACAGGAGGGAAGAGTTTTAAGGAAATATTAACGAATCTCCGGAGTAAAATATCGCGAAATTCGCACGGAGAGTCACAAAGAGAAGGGACGGAGAGTTTGGAATGGACGGGAATTTTATGCGAGACTTTTTCCTTTTCAAGCTGCTCTCGAGGCGCATCGGTGCATCGTTGATACATTCGAGAGAACTGAATGCTGGAAACTCGCCCGTTGTGGAGCGCTCGTTTTGCTATTCTTTCACCGAAGACAATTCATTCGCTTATCATGCCGCCCGTCAGCGACAAGTGTCGTAATACTTACCAAATATTCGCTCTTTTCTTGAACAATTCTCCGTTGCGAAGAAACGACAGGAAGACCGGGAAATGTTATTTAATTACGTGTAGTTTCGTCCGCTGTAAATATATATTACTTTTCATGGCTGAGTGTTGAGAACCGAAAAGTTAGACTCGGGGGTTCATGTTTTGCTCTCATTGTGAATTCTAAATACTCGCGTTTCTAATGAAGCGCCCGCGGCACTGAGGAAAACAATCATAAGTCAAACTGATTGTACCGAAATGTTTGTCTCCTGAGAGTAGTTCTTACCACCAGGTGAACTATTATGCAGATCAGAGTTCCCTGTCTAACATTGTACTTTACATTTTTTCACGTCATGTTATCCTTTTCATAGATCTTTTAACTTTATGATTCAAACAGAAGACTTATACAATAATAAGATCACCGTTTAATTTTTCTTAAATTAATATTTATTTTTAGACGTTGTTTAACGCGAAACCACTTGTGCACCCGCATTTATTATAGATATATCCCATTTAAATTAAATTTCGTTACATTAAATAGGATTCTTCGATGCTTTAAAGGAAATTACGGTTTTCCTTCGTCACAACTCCGTCAATATTTATAAACGCAGTCAAGACATCTTTCATTTCGTCGTTGTGTCACAATTTCGTATTTAAAAGTTTCGAGCTGAAACATATCGTAGTTACCTGTACATTTTACACATCACGCAAGCAGCGATGCACTAGTTTATTGCCAACAAGATATATGATATACACAGTTCCCTGACTTGCGCATCAATTTTTCCTCAAATTGACTTCCCATCCTCCAATTTCAAGGGTAGATCGCGGATCCAATATTATGTAAAAATCGGCACGACACGACAACCCGGTCTTGACTCGAGTTTCACGAGGAAACGTAGTTAATGTCTAATGGATCGACATATACGTTTCGTCATTAATGATCGATCTTATAGGGAGCTGGCAGTTGTAGGTCGTGCGAGGGGGTCTCTTCGTTCTACCTTCTCGGATGGTACCATCGGCCATGTCGATTATACCTCTCGAAGGGTTGGCAAACACTCGATTCCCTCGCTCATCGTAGGTTACCCTTTGGGATGAAGTTTCCGTCTCGTAATCTTTCATCCGGGGACCTTGAAATTAAAATAAAGGAGTACGTTCAAGGCCGCTTTTCGATCTCTTGCGCCGCTATAATGGCCCTAGAGTGAAGTGCCGCACTGCTTAATCCCTACGTTGAAAGAAAGAATGGCTCTGGTTACGTGCACACGTGGACGATAACTTTGATGAATAACTTTGAGCACTGCTCGCCACTCGAGGATGCCATGCAAATTGCAAGTGCGGATCAAATGTAATCGTTTATTCGGTGATATTCTATTAATGCGACGATTAATTGTGCCACTGCCGAAGGACATGGTTCAATAAAATATTTATAAATATCTCGATTATCGTCTGCAAAGGGTCAATGATTTACGTTTATTTATTTAAATGAAGTCGCGCCACGAAATCTCAAAAAAGATTCGCAACAAGGCAAGCTGGATGTTATTAAAATTTACATTAAAAAATACAATTATACCAATAGTCACCAACAATGGTCTTTTAGAGTTGAGCAAAACTTGCGGACGATGAATAAGTAAATAATGCTTATCGTATCTTAACTGTACGACAATGATATATTTTTAGAAATAGAAATGCAAAGCTGCGTAATTCCGAATAGTTCCTCTGACTCCCGTGTTCTTGCTGCAACACATCGCCCCGTTGTGTGCGGTCGCGAAAATCCAACCGCGTGAAACCGCGAGCCCAATTGTTCTGAATTGCCTCTAAGTTGATGCAAACAAACATTGCTACACGGTCGTTACGTTATTGTTACAGAAAATTCTCCTACCGTATCCATGTTTATTTTACCGTCACAGTCCAAGCCTTTGCATTTAATTTCTTCAATTTTAAATGAAATACCTATGTTCTGCCGTAATATAAAAATATCTTTAAATTTACAATCGATGTTGCTCGGTCGAATTGAACGTTAATAGTTACTTTTTCTACTTTTCCATCAACGTTAATACTTCCGTATGGAAGATTCCACCTACCGTATAGAAAATTCCACCTCACGACCCTCGATTGAAGCCGATAAACCAAGTGTGACAATAATTAATTCGCACTCGCGGAAGACCTCGTTAGTTACGCGAGTAGCTTAGGTAGAGCATCTGAGTAAGCATAAACTTTATCCTATTTACAAAGACATTATTGTCTCGCTTAAAACCCGATGAAACGGGATCCTGCGGTAGCGCGTCTTCCCGAGAGACATGCGTGCTGTAAACGCTAGAATTTCATACCTCCCGGCCCCTCTCTCGGATACTTGGGTACGCGTATGTCGAGACACCGTATACCGCCCACGTACATCTCGACGACCTTTTATTACACGGAATCGCGATTTTCCCACAGGTGTTGCGCCATTTGACGGTTCGTCCGAAATCGATGAGAAATCAGTAATGGATTCGTTTTGATTTGTCGGAATTACGTGAACGCGAACGCGCGAACGTATTTCCTCTTGGTCCGCAGACTTTTTTACTTTACACGGAGAAAAGAGAAAATGAACATCGAAGAGTCTTAAATGGCTACAACCAGTGGAACCAGTACTGTCGATTGCGTACGTGATAACACTCTGCGTTTCCAAGCAGCCCTTGTAGAGATGAAAAGTTTGTACGATTGTGATCTTTCCAGCGTCAGCAGGAAGTTTAATTTAGGTACAACGAATGAAACATATGATCGTTTAGCCGTAAAGATACAAAAAAGGTGATTAGATCGATAACAGAATTTATTTAACGTGAACGTTACACTCTGGTCAAGATTAAGTATCAATAGAGTAAACTTATTTAAATCAATATTATTACATTGATTGTGAAATCGGTTTTATTATCCCCTCTTTATAGCATTTTCAGAATATTCCCTGCTTAAAACCGTATTTCATTATCAGCTATTGATATTACTTCACCTTAAATCACGATTATCCATCTTTTTATTGCAGTATTACCTACGAAAGCTGACTACCATGCATCGAAACCTTTAATGTTTCGGTTTTCTTTTTACGCTCCATCTCTGTAATGCATCATTAACGGAAGGTTATCGTATTAATTCAATTTGAACCATAGTTAATTTTTTTACGAGCGAAAGTGAACGGTGATTTAAATAGGTGCGTAAAGCTGGCACCCCCACCTTTACAAAATTCAAATTTCTTTGTCTTAACATTTTGTGCTCTTTATGTGCTAATTATGTGCTACATTCGCAAATTTTGTGCTAACTCGGTTTTTGGAAAAAAATTCAATTTTTCTGTGGGGGTGCTGGGTACTAATAAAGCTAGCACCCCCACCATTAAAAAATGTGTTTAAATAATCAAAAATAGGTAAAAACTTATCAGCAAATTATGTGCTCTCCGAAAATCATATTCATAAATTAAAATTTCCACCCTTAAGTTCGAAAAACCACCCCCATTCAAAAATCCACAAGAGGTAACTACCCGATGGCGAGGAGAAAATTGAAACTTCTTATACTTAAATTACTCCCAGAATTATGTGCTATCAGAATATCATAGCGCCGAATTTTGTGCTCAACCCCCAAGGTCCCAAACCTACCCCCATAAAAAATTCCACAAGAGAGAAATACCCGATGGCGTGGAAAAAGTTGAAACTTTATATACCTAAATTACTCCCAGAATTATGTGCTTTCCGAATATCATAGCGCCGAATTTTGTGCTCAACCCCCAAGGTCCCAAACCCACCCCCATCATAAATTCCACAAGAGAGAACTACCCGATGGCGTGGGAAAAGTTGAAACTTTATATACTTAAGTTACTCCCAGAATTATGTGCTTTCCAAATATCGTAGCGCCGAATTTTGTGCTCAACCCCCAACGTCTCAAACCCACCCCCATACAAAATTCCACAAGAGGTAACTACCCGATGGCATGGAGAAAATTGAAACTTTATATACTTAAATTACTCTCAGAATTATGTGCTATTCGGATATCATAGCGCCGAATTTTGTGATCAACCCCCAAGGTCCCAAACCCACCCCCACAAAAAGCCGAACTTCGATTCTTTTACTCACCCCTAATGGGGTATGTCACCACCCCTAGCGCCGGTAGCAGCAAGGCAACATGAAAACGGTGAGAAAAGACTGATTTCTTCAAAGGAGATTTCATTGCTAATTAATTGCTCCTAGAAGAACCTAATTTCGAATTTTTTTCACAACCCCTAAGGCAATACTCCATCCCTTAAAAAGTTGAAACTGGATTCTTCTAGGAACAATAATTAGAAATTAATTTCTCTATGAAGAAATCAGTCATTACTCTTCAATTTTATGTGCCCTTGCTACGGTGATGTCTTAAGTGTTGGAATATCGCCTTAGGGGTTGTGAAAAAAATTCGAAATTCGGTTCTTCTAGGAGCAATTAATTTGCAATTAATTTGCAATTAATTGCTACGTAAAGAATCCGTTCGATGTTCGCAATTATGTGTGGCCATGCTGGGGTGATGTTTTGGGGGTCGGACTNGGGGTGCTAGCTTTATTAGTACCCAGCACCCCCACAGAAAAATTGAATTTTTTTCCAAAAACCGAGCTAGCACAAAATTTGCGAATGTAGCACATAATTAGCACATAAAGAGCACAAAATGTTAAGACAAAGAAATTTGAATTTTGTAAAGGTGGGGGTGCCAGCTTTACGCACCTGATTTAAATCAGACAGGTTTTGAGCTAATCAAAAAACAGGAAAGAAGGTCATCGCAAACAAGAAACGGGGTAACTTACCACCACCGAAGTTAGGGGTTGCTCTCTAACGTGCACCAGGTGCTGTTTAGGGCACGGTACAATGATGTGAACGTGTAGACGAAATACGCAATTACTCGCACACCCCCGCCATACAACATGCAGTTCTCGTAGGCGGCACACATGTCTGTGCGATATCAACATTTGTTCCTCGCTCCTTCCCTGCCTCGTACATTAATCATACTGTTCGCATACTTTTGTTAACTAAGCATTGTTTGCATCCTCTACGAAGAGGTTTAATTAATTAACGAAATTAATGCATCTCAGGTTTCATTATTTTTCTCTTAGTCGGTCTTTTGTTACGTATTCTTCTAAGTAATTAATCGTTTCGCATTATATAGTCAAATTCCCTATTTAACGGCTTAATCTAATTGTATGAAATTCAATGCGATGTATGATTTTAAAAAAAGGAATACATATCCTATGATATTAACAAATTATTGCTTTTGCAGATAGAAGAAAAATGTATTCCTTGTAATTTAACGCTAGAACTACCGGTGGATTTTTTTTATCTTTGATCGGCCATTTGAAATTCGTCCTTTTGACAGGTTTGGTAGTTCCAGGGTTAATCGATACACTAAAAAACTCTAGAAAAAATGGAACTGTATTGTTGAACAGATTTTTGCTTGCAACTATTGACACAATATTCAATAAAGATTCAACGATTATCAAATGCGACCACCCCGAAGGTAAAGTATAGTTTCATTTAACGACCCTAATTCAGAAAAGGGGATCTCCGACTCGTCAGAGGTTCCTCGCGTCAGCCTTGAAGCACCGGAGGTCAAGGGTAAAAAAATGTGCAAAGTTTTTCCACCCCTCGTAACCCCTGATCCCGTTCCCCTCCTGACCCTGGGACATATCCAATCCCCCTTGAGCCAGGCCCTTTCTCAACGTTTTCGAAAGTGTGCACCCAATTTGATCTACAACGACATTCTCTCTCTCGAGGAAGCTGAAGCAGGGCTATGAATTTCACGGGACTTATTTCAACGAATGAGAAAAAACAAGAGGTAGAAAGAAAAAAGAAAAGGACGAAAGGGAAAGAGGAAGAGAAAACGTAGTCGGTATTCGAAACCTTTGCAAATCGATGACTGTCCTCGCGATAAATCTCGCCGGGGCGGAGATCGCGTAACATTAGAGAAGCTTAGCTCGGAGCCATGGCTTAAACCCTTTAGACCCGTGCACGCATTCACGATAGAACGCGCGAAATCGATGTCGGATTAACGTAATTTATAACAGTTTAAATTCCCTCCTCAGATTTTACGGGGCCTTCCGCGTTGTCTCCATTGGGGGATACGACGAGGACCGTCCTTGGATTCGAAGAACAAGCTGCGGGGTGGACAAAGCCTCGTATCAGGGGGGATCGGAACAGAGGGGGCCCGATTTTCGATGGCCCCATTTTCGATCCACAGCCCTCCTCCCCCTCTCGATGCCCTCCTGGCGCAAAAATGCATTTTCCCCCTCGCCCGGTGACCCCCCTCCTGCAAGGAACAGACAGTATTTTTCTCACCTCTCCAAAAAGTCGGCCTGCAGCTTGTCAGCTCCGGAGCTTCCCCCGTTTCCTTCGTCGGGGCTCCCCATGTTGGTCGACGAGAGGATCGCATTATATTTCTATTGCCGATTCATCCCTATGTGTACCGGTTTCGAAAAACGGGCCACGAATCGAGCGGTCCAGTTACGGATGGGACGGGCATCGAGCCCTGTGGGCCGCGCGGAGACGCATCGAAATTTTAACAGAAAAGAAAATAAAATATATGACACGGCTAATTCCGAATTGTCCAGGGTCCCGTTCGATTGACGGCTCGTAACGACGCGCCGAACACTTCCGTGAATTAGAATCCATTTCCAGATTAAAAAAAAGAGAATTTTCAATCAGGCGTCCCCTCGGTGCACTTGGAGCAACGAGGTTTCGAGGATGAATCGGACCAAGGTTGATAGTCTGCTCGTACAGACTGACGGTAATTCTTAATGAAACATCGAGGATTTAGTTTTGCCTTGCATCCACGTACGGATTTTAGCATTAATTATCTTACAGTTTTTCATTTTTTGTCAAGATTGCCGTTTCTTATTGTGCTCGTAAATGAACGCACAGCGAGTAGCGTACCATACGAGTAGCTATCTTTGATGCAAGGGCACATCGTTTTATGTAAAATGACTCTTTTGCTCCTCTAATTTAGTTCTCCATGCAAAGAGCGGTCATTCGATGGATGTATCTAGGTGCATCGGGAATTTCCATTGAAAAGGGAGGGCTCGGCTGTGAGTCCGTCAGAGACCGCTAGATCGATGATGCATCTCGACGCATCGCAGCTTTTCCATTGGGGGGGGGGGACCGACCAACTAGCCAGGGTTTGTAAACTACATTCGAGGACTCACAATAGACGTCTCTCCCAACGGGGCGCGTTAACGACGAGGCATCGCTGTCGAGGATTTGGGACGAGTCGGATGGGGCAATCAATTAATGTCGCATGTGGGGACTCGCACAATCTCGACACATTTCGGAAGTGTTACGTACGTAACCATTGAAACACCCGAGATTATTTTTGTGACTCGGTTAAACATTTCTTTTCATGCGATATGAATCAAGAATTCGTACCATGCCAGACATATGTTGCTGACTTAAATCGATGATATTCATTACATAGATATTTATCGCAACTAATCGAGTATCCAAAATGTTTGATAATATACTTTCTAGTATACCAATGAATTTATTTCTAAAAAAGATTAAACACGGACGGAGTCATTACTTGTTGACGCGACGTGAAATACTCAAAAAGAGTTTTAGTTAATGTGACTAAGTGAGTCTGATTAACACGACTAGAAAATGTTGATTACTACTGTCTGGTTGATTCTTCTGGTAAAAAGTTTTCTCCTTATTATTTCTGGTAACATTAATTACGCAAAAACTGGTTTTACAGTTCCCGGCGTTATCAGCTTGGTGGCGAAAAGCCATTAGCCTCTCTGCACTAGTGTAGTTTATGATGTTTTATCAATAAGTTGCTCATATCGTGAGCAAAGTCGAGACGGGGAAATGCTAGTGACACATTTTTGACAAAACAAAGTTTTTCTTTTATCGAGAAAACTTATATAAAAAGGACACTTTTCTCTGAGAATATGCAGAGTGAATTTATAATGCTAATTAGTTGTTTCCCTACAACGCCCCAACCATGCTTGATTGCAGCCGACTTTCCTTAATTAGAATAAATAATTAAATTTACCATTATGTTTCGTTATTTCAACCAGATAATATTTTACTAGGTATTTTTGAAGCTTTGACCCATAAAAACTGTAAGGGCATATTTAACGATCTAATCCAGATATTGTACTCAGAATTCCTGTTCTTTGAATTAAATTTTTTATTAGTGAATGGTTTCATTTTAAATAGAATTGTGAAAAACCTAATACAAACAGAAAAAGTAACATCTTTTGTTTTAATCGACAATACAATGTCGACTCCCAAAGGAAACGTCCTAAATACAGACAAGCCGATATCTAAGAATGAGACGATACTTAACATTTTGATGCTACTTTGTGAGATTCTTTACCGCTATTAAAAATAAATGAAATATTCTGGTAATAGAGTCTAATTATCCATAATGAATATGCACACGACTGTAAACGGCCGCCATTACGTGATCAACGTTGGCCCTAGGAATATGTGATAGGCCTTTGCGAATAGTTGAAATGATTGATCTGAGTTGCAAATTGAACCACATGATCCGATACCCATGGACCATTTGCATACCCATGTGCCCGTCAAGATGAAGAGACATTTAATCAAGCTCGAATAATTTTGACATTGCGCTGTACATTTGGCGTATCTGCCTGCTGTATCCGGTAATCTAGTTAAATTATTTCCGTGGATTTGGATACGTGATGTGTCACTTGCACACATGCTACACGTGACGTAGCGAAGTCGAAATAATTAACATTAAACCTACCGACGATTTATACCCCCATTACAAATACCATTCAAACAGGACAATTTGACCCGCCCGGTGGTAGGTTTAGTGTTAAATACGGCGCTCTCGACATAGCGCTTCTCCACACATCTCACAGTTCAGGAGCAATGGTTAAACTTCAATGGTTAAACGAAGAACGATGCAATAATTCAGATTTGGACGGCCTAGTTCTTGCAAATTATAGCCGTGCGCGACAAGTTTACCATTTATTTCGTGTCTTTTCTGCTCCGATAAATTTTATTCTCTATCCAAATGTCCGTCTGTAAATGATTACTATAGCATCTTCTGTTCTGAAAACCGGATATATTTTTTTTTTACTTCAAGCAAATTGCATTGCACCATTATTCTCATTTTACGAATATAAATGTTGGAGTAACGAGTGATTTAAATGAATCACAAATTAAATATTCCAACTTCCATTCTACGAAAAAATCCGCACGTTTTATGGAAATGTATTAACTTTTCCATGCGTAAACAGCGGAGACACCCCACGTTGGCAGGACGTTCGAAACCCCGGCAGGAAGGAAATAAACAAAAATTATTCACTTCACATTCCCATGCAGCTAAGCGTGGCGCTGACGCACCTGGCGACGAGACCCGGGGCACCGGTGTCGATCGGTGCCGCTATTGAGAATCGCAGGGACGTACGCCGAGTCCCCGGAATCAGGCGCGGTCTCCGATTCAATGCCCTCCGAGCGCGTCGCATGCGATGGCCGAACTTCAAGCAAAAATACCACGGACAGCCCTCCGAAACCATTTACGACCTTGGAGAGCTAAACAAAATGGTACCATTCTCCGATGTCTTATGTATTCCACCTTTCATTATTTAAACTTAACGTTCTTCATCGAACTGAAAAAAAGGACACAAACATGCTCATATCAAAATGAGAACGTACCGATAAATAACCGAAATACTGTGTTGGTCGATCACCCTTCGGAGATACGTACGTATGGAAATGAAAAAAAAAAATGTGAGAAATTCGCAGGAAAGCGGTAATCGGGGGCCTTATCATTCCCGTAATCAACCCTCGCATAAGGCGCTTCGATCGGTCCGGAATTCGAGTTCCCGAACGACCCCTCTTGCCACGTAAGGAATTTCCCTCCAGGACCTCGGTCCGTAAACCTAACCTCGTTCCCTCCGTTCCCCGCGTGCGCTCGGTGACGAGCGCTCGACACGTGGTGGGGGCTTGGCGTAGGGTGCGTGTGGGTCCACACACGATGCGCCGCAATCCTGTCGGGCCCGTCGAGTCGCGTTCATGCCGCACTCCAGGTAGCGCTAGGTAGCGCGTATATGCTCCGTGCGAGTCCGGCGTGCTCGGATGGCCCACTGGATGCGCAAGATCCGTTGCCGTGTCCGAGAGGGATTGATCGCGTCCAATAATTTCACGCCTAACGCCTGCGTTAATTTACTCCGGGGGTATTTGTTTGCCTCACCTTTAATTAAATGATTTCACGTTTTCATTAAAATGTTCAACTACCGTCAGGGAGTAATTAGTAATCTCGCGAGAGTAGCAAGTTGAAATAAAATTGGATCGACGGAACGAGCGTATCGCTATCTACGATTCGTACGTAAATGTATCGATTACTTTTAACTCCTCGCGAAACAATTTTCTATCGTTGTTTTGGACTCGCGAAAAATTAGAGCCGACATCCGTACGGGAATATTTGGACAAGGCATCGAAGAAAGTTATAGCTATTGCGAGGAAGAGGCGTGCGCGAGCGATTTCCATGAACTATATGAAAAACCGGCAGAGAAACGGACAATTAAACTCAGAATATACGTAAAAAGAAACATTTGAAAGGTAAAAATTTCAAGAGATACGAGGCTTATAAAAAAGGATTAGCCTCCTTGAAACGTTCCGACAAAGACCCCGCGGTCTCTGGACGCGGGAAGTGGGGGCACGGATGCGGCGACTCTTTTGCAATTAGTTCTGCGATCTCGCGTACACTCCCTGAGCGCCTGTCGCGTCCGGCAGCCTTTACGCGCCGGGGTGCGTGCATTGTGTTCGCGGCCAGACGCGGTCATCGGACATTCCAGCGTGCCGATGCCCCCACCACGGTCACGGCGCGCGCAATCGAGGAGACCCATCGACCGCGGGGCCCCACAGAAGATTCGACGGAACTTGCGGCGCGCGCACCCGGGAGGGGGACAAGGGCCCGCGCGCGGCCTTAACGGCACTGTCGAGTCTCCCACCTCTCGCCCATTCCGAAGCCCTGCCTCGGGAAGGCCCGCCAGCGCGTCACTGACCACCGAGTCGTTCGGTTCTTCGCAGTCGTTCCATTTATTTTCATGCCTTGGATATACGTTTCGGCCGTTATCAGTCCGGAGCTCCACGATTCCTTGCAAGTCAGGTGTACAGTGACGGTAGTGTCCGCAAGGCTCGCGAGTGGTAGTGCCGTTTTTCGATCGATTCTCCCGATTCTCTCGACCCCGCGGAACTTGGCAGAGGAGTTCGAAGGGGTCCGTGGCTCAGGCCGAGCTAGTCTGAGTTTTTCCGTCGCGGGGCCGCGGCCCGATGGAAAACTGAGAAAGGCGGCAAGAAACGTTTCCGGACTCCTCTGCCTCTTCCGCGCTGGAACGCGTTGCGAGAGGAAAGAGATCAAGCGCCACCGCGGCACGCGAAAAGAAAACAAAAGGGACAGAGAGAATTGGAGGAACGAAATACTTCCCGCGGAAACTTGGACGCTCGACCGCGCGCATTCCGGAATATGTACGCCATTCCCCGGGGGGAATTGGAGGTTAAGAACGCCACAGCGCCTCGGACGTGCACGTGACCGCGTCGTCGGTCGGACCGCCCCGCCGCGGCGTGCTTTTCATTCGAGCGACGCCGAAAATGACGTTGGACTGCTGCCTCAAGGATAAGGCTTCTCGCAGCTAGCTTCCGCGAATCGATACACCCCCCGGTAATAGCGGAGCCGTGTGTCAACTGAGTGCCTCGTCGGTCGAGGCGGGATGACGGTCCCCGAGGAGTGAGTATCGAATCTCCGATTCCGTGCATGTACAGGTTAGTTTCCCCAAGTTGCGGATTGCGCGCCCGAGTACCGACGAGAGACACGAAGTAGCATATGGAGCTCCCGTTGCCATGAAAAGGTGACCCTATATGGTGACACTTTGGAATTTCTGCAAATGCGCGTCATAATGTCATAATGTAATAATGTAAACGGAACATTTATTGATCACCGAGACGGTTATTGCTCGACATTTTACAAATATTAATAAGTAAAAACTAAGAGTCCGGTGACACGAGTCAACTGTGTTTGCGTCCGTACCACCCGTAGTACCGCATCCGATTTACACGTAAAGCGCCATGTTGCATAATCGAGTTACAACAATTTTCCCGGAAGGATTGCTGGTGTTATTTTTGGCTAACTTGGCAAGGAAACGCGGGGTCAACATTTTTTGGAAAGATTCATAGAGTGACCGTTTCTTATGCTGCTTCGTGATCGCGATTAACGCGGCCGAACGCACGTAACGCGAAGCCATCCCTGTATTTTGCAACAACGGGCCGTTACCCTTGTTTGCATTCCAGTTCAACTCGGGACGAGGGCAAATGCGTCTACGGTTTTCGCGACTCGCGTCTTGCAGAAGTGCGACTCCCGAGGAATCTCCCCTCCCGTTTCCCGTTTGATCACGGAAAGGGATGGTTGTAGTAATTCCGCGTATTTTGCGCTGTCGAAACGCCGGGAAATCTTGATGCTCCGCGCTCTCCGGGAGTATTTCGATGCGATCTTAATGGAAACTCGAGTCACGTGGCTGTCTTCGCGGCAAGATATGGAGGTGATATTAGAACGAGAATTGGCAGGATTCCGATTATAAGCCAACATTGTCGCCTTACCTTTTCGTGGACCTAGGAAGATTTCCGGATAAGAGTGAAATGTAATCCCATTTTTTATTCAATTGTGTGTCCGTATTACCGCGTTGGGCTGCAGTTCATATTAACCCATATCACGAATATGGTAGTCAACGGGTTAATGGCATAACATCGTCTCGTGCCATCTTGCACCCCATCGTTGCCTCTAACCTTGAAATTGGATTGAGTTGTTCCGGATCAGCTGGGAACATCAAGAATATCGGGTAATTAGATCGAAGGTGATCAAGTCCTCGAAGAGCGCTTATTGCATTTCTTCGCCCAAACGTTGTTGCACAGGTTGGATTCATAGCAAGGTGGTAATCATTTATTAATATGTGCAATAATGAAAAGCACACGTATATTCCGTATAAGAGGCATCCCTGTTACATTCGATGTCTCCGAATCGAGAATTCCGTAAAAACGGTCTTTTTCGCTTGGGAGAAAGCCAGGTGTTTCTTTGGATTCGGAAGTCCCCGCAACTTTTCCCTCTTTTGTGAGACATTCGAAAATGCAACTGTCATGTCTCACTGGAAATACCTGCAGGTGGTGGTTTAAGTTTCTTCGAAGTGTCTCGGTAATGTTAAATATTTTCTTAGAAAATTATGGAAGGCCGGAAAGTTATTTTAATGCCACGTTGCACGCGCGACGAGAAGAAACAAAAAGTTACTGGAACTGCGATACTAGTAATCGTAACAACGATCTTACATAAGTACAATTACAACAGTATTACGAAGTTACGATTATTGCGATTTAAATCCACCGGAACCGCGCCAGGAAAAGTAGGTGAAAAATGTCCCTATTGCCAAGTATTAGCGTTACAGTTTGACGAGTTTAACGCACAGGTTGCATACGGTAACTTCGTTAATACGAAATATTACCATATATCGGAGACAGCGACCTCATTAAGAATCGATTAATATACATCCGATCCATCTCCGGTTTATGCAATGACGAACACGCGAATGCTTCCCATAAGGATATGGTACTGCCAATATAAAAGATCTATTTACCCTCGTCCGACTCGTATCCGATCCGTTCCAATACGACCAGACCCAGCCAGTTTACAGAATTTCCACGATCCGTTGGTCACGATATTGGAAGAACCGAAAATTAGCTGGACTTGATCGGATCGGACCGTACGGAACGGAACGGAATCGGAGAAGTGGAAACGTTTCCATTAGAATACATTGTTCCATTTGCCGGATCGACCGGATCGGAGGGGGGTAAATACGTCTTTTACGTTGCCGGTACCTTCCAATTTTATGCGGAAACTCTGGCGTTATTTGTAATTTCGAGATCGTTTGATCGCTTATTAAGTCTTGTTCGCTTTGAGCAAATCTAAAAAACAATAAGACATATGTATTTGGTGGATATAAAAGATATATAAAAAAAGGAAAGACGAGCGGTCCGTTGTGGCTGGGAGTATCCGCGAAAGTGGCAGTTGCGGTGAAATTTATATCGCATCGCAAGGATATGCGTCTTCGGCATACATCGAGGGTCGATTTATCCACGACCGATCTGGCACCGGTTTGTGCAGAGACGGACATGCGTACATCCGCCTTTTACATTGGCGGTACCATATCCCTTTGGGAGGCATTCGTGTTCGTCCCTCTACAAACCGGAGCTGGAACGGAGACGGATCGGATGGGGGTAAATCGACCTTGATGTCGGATGGACGTGCGTCCTCTTCTCTCTTGCGGTACACCGTAAGTTCACGTATCCCTGGGACGCCACAACGAATCAAGTGGACGCAGCGCTCGCGCGCGTTACGCCGTAGACCTCACTCATAGTCAACTAGTCGGATGGATATCTACTCGGCTCGACTCGGCTCGTATGCACAGTCCCGGGAAACGCCAACCTTTCGAGTACGCCGGAGTAGCGGTTTCGTGAGAAGCCTGTCTCGGCCCGCGCAGGGACATACAAGCCTATTGTACACACACGACGCGAAATACGCCTTTTTTTTACGCGCGACTCATACGTTTCTCTCATTCCCGCCGATGATCTCACCTCGTTCGATTTGTTTCGGCAGAGTCACGATGTGCACGTATGTATTTGCTGGGAAATGCACATTACAACCCTGAACTGCTTGTTTGCAAGTATAAAAGTGCTTCTGCAGTGGGGATGCCCTTTAACATCAATGTTTGAACAGGTTTAACAAAATGTGGCTCATTCTAGATTTACTCGCCTTTGTGGGTGTATGTGTATGTATTCTATTTTTTTTTGGTAATTAGACGTTTGAAGAGGATGACGTTCATTACAATTTTATTTAAATACATAATTGCAATTTATTGTAAGAGATAAATGAAAATGTACACCTTTTTGGCTGTTTGAGAAATTTACTTTTTTACCCTGTGGTTATAATTGAGGATTAACCCTCCGATGTAATAATGGCCGTTTCTCGGTACGACGTGGCCGTTGCCACGGAGGAAATAGAGAAATATAATTGTCGTCGCCCAATTTCAAGTAACATGGTTTATTGACCCGTTTAGTATCCATCAATCTGCCGTATTGGCTTCTGCCAATTTTCCGGAAATACCTTGAGCCAATATGTCGGCTTTCACCAATTTTCTGAAAAGAGTTTAAGTAGGTATATTATTTTTGTGGAAAATCGCGAATAATTGCCTGACAAATTACTGTTCTCGAGTTGGAATTTGTCAGCGTCTATAGAAGTTTATCTCCGAAATTCAATTTTAAATAATACCCATTCTGCCAAAAAATGTGGATCTTTCAGGAAAGAACTATAATAATTGACAGTTCGATTACGAGTAGGTAATCAAATCAAATCGTAAATCGTAGGTGACACGAGTTTACTTTTATCTGCACGATTCTTAAGAGGAACGTGGCATTCTAAACGTATACCGAACTAATATTGAAATTATGCTAATTGAGACATTGCAAACTAACACCTGATTTCCTTTTACCGCGGCCGTTTCCGCGTTTGCTTCCCCCGTTTATCATTCGGCGATCTCGGCGAGCCCATTTTTTTGACTCTAAAAACCCGAAGGATGTATGTGGCTGCCCGTTCAGCCGAGTGAAGCCAATGTCCCTTATCGACAATCGGAGTTCAAAATCGGAGGCCGTGACGCTCTAGAATGGCGGTTTCTTGTTATTTCTTTTTGACCGAACAGCCTGTCGGATGTACGCGATATGGGACCCAGGCGCTCAAGATGTGAAATTTGAGTCTTTCCCCTTACCTTTCGGCAGTATCTTACCTCGTCGGGCCTGTTCCTTTAGCCCTCAAACTCAACGGAGGCCTCCGAGCAATGGGTCGTCTAAACAGCTGGTGTACAATAATTGTTCTTTACCGAGGAGCAGACGGTCGAAGGAAATGCTCGTATTGCTTGTGCCGACGCGTTGAGACAAAGCCGTTTCTTTACTCTCCGTGTCGCTCTGGTATGGTAAAGATATGTATGGATACATATGTGTACAGGAAAGTTCCATAAGTAGACTATACGGGACGACCCGGAGTTTACAAGATCGAAGTTTAGAACTTCGTGTCGAAGACCTTCATTATCGTTTAAGTTCCCTTCGAAATCCCGTCTTTGGAGTAGACTGTATCGAGTGGCGGATGCTCTCCCATGGTCGAGATTGAGTAACCCGATGACTGCTCGTGAAATTAAAAAATATATTTTCGTTTGAATTGGATCTTTGGAGTATCAAGATTCTCTTTTCTTTCTAGAGGTCGGTAAGTACGGTATCGGCGCGACAAAGCTATTTTAGAAAACATTTAGAAGATACGTGGACGTGTGGTTTGTTTTCCTTTGACTACAATGGTTCCTTCATTTAATCGGTTGTAAAGCCGCTTGATTGAACAGAAAAATGACAAGAAAATCCATTTGACTCCGAAAATCCAACGATATTTCAACTTCGTTCATAAGTGTCGTTTTGGACGGCACTTATTCACCTACTTCTTTTATACGTTTTCAGTCTCTATTCCCTCTGTCGCACTTTCGCGGCAACAATTGCCTTTTTCTCTCCGCAGCCCTCTTTCATCCTGGGTTCTGAGTCGTCCGGTAATTATTTATCCCCTCAAAACACTTTCAGTATACAAAAATTTAGCCAAATACATTTATCTTTATTCAAATAATTGCAAAAATAGCTCAAATTGCTCCCTTCCCATGAAAAGCTGAAATCATCTATTTTTGCTTAATATAGTAGGACATTCATTCCATTAAAATCTCAGCTAAATTCTTTTTGCCAAATGTCATAGTACATTTGATTTCACGTATGTTGTATGCACAAGATTTTCTGCTTCCTCAAACCGAAGACAAATATTAAAAACTATATCGAAACAAAAAAAAATTAGAAACTACATTTGAAAACAATATTTTACCACATTTACACCCGGGGTATACTCCTAGCATATGATTATTTTGGTGCTCGCCAAATAAAATATTGTTTTCAAATTTAGTTTCCATTTTTTTTATTTGTTTCGATATAGCTTTTAATACTTGTCTTTGGTTTGAGGAAGCAGAAAATCTTGTACATGCAACATACGTGAAACCAAATGTACTGTGACATTTGGCAAAAAGATTTTAGCTGAGACTTTAATGGAATGAAAAACCGTTTTTTATAATAATCCAATCATTTTGAAATTATATTATTCGCCATATTGGGTCCGCCATTTTGAATGTTGTAATTATATTATTTGACTTGACTTCGGTGATCTGAAAAACATCAGGAAACCTTTTTTCTATCAAAATCCAATCATTTTAAAGCTGGAATGGATATAGTTCATTTTCGTTCCCCGCAAGGCGGTGTCGCATGTTGGCTACCCAAAAACAGTCCACCTATCATATGAGTGCGAAAATAGTAGTCCGTGACTGGATGGACGACGATGACGATGAGAACAACGATTCTGAGAGTGCCGAAAACTTTACCGTGCCATATCTTTACGTACATAGCAGCAATCAGAGTCGGGTAAATTTAACAAAATTCCTGATTTTTTGAGTTGATTGAAAGCTTATTTTTTTATCTGTAGCAATGAAGAAATTACATTTTTATTTCCCCCACTCCTGAAATCCTAATCCTTACTGTATATAACTGTAACGTCTGGTTCGAACTCAACGCGCAGAGCGCGTTTCTCGCTCAAAAATTTATTTGACTCGAAACTCCGAGTTTCTTAATTCGTTCGCGTGGACTCTGAATTGCGGGGGCCTCGAGGAATAGGCTTGGGTGTCTCTCGGGTTCCAAAGCGGTGAGTCACGAGTTCCGCGGCGCGATTCTTTGCGCGGTCAATCCAGCCGAGAGAGGAGGAACGGGAGGAGAGACTCGCCGTCGCACCGTCACCGTCTCCGGACCAACGCGGGCCCTGTATTACCGGCGCGAATGCGTCACCCGGCATTTCCGTTTCCGATTGCCGCTCCTTCGCGTTAACGATCCTAGTACATGCGTTTCGCCGAATCCGTCCGAGATCCGCGTGACGAGCAGCGGTTTTCCGGAAAGAACGCGTTATACTTTTCCTTTCTTCGTAAGATGATATGAAAGGGTCGTTCTGTACATATAAAACGTCAAAATATTGATAAAACTTTCCTCAACAGTGGATGCATCGAATCATTTGGAACTTCAGCATATGATTATTGAGGTCCTAAGGAAAAACGCAATGCTCGTAAAATTTCATTTTTAATAAAAAAATGTTTCCTTGGTTCTAGTGTGAGATAAATGGAACAATTTTTCCCTGAAAAATGAAATTTCATGAGCATCGCGTTCTTCCTTAGGGCTCTCATAATTACGTGCTGGAGTTTCAAATAATTCGATTCACCCAGTTTGGAGAAAAGTTTTATAAATATTTTGACGTTTCGTTACATATAGACCCTTTCATATCACTTTAAGCAAGAGTTTTATCCAAATGAAACCTAGTTTTAGCGAATATTTCTTCAAGTGTTCTCTTTTACAAGAATTTCACCTACATAAACAAAAGGTCCATCCAGAACGCAGATCCCATGTAAATTGAGGAGCCATAGGAACTCAAAGGAAAAAAGTATCTATAAATGTTAAGTATGCAGAATTTAAAGACGGAATGTTTATTCGGCATTTCTGGTGGATTTCGAGATCGTCGACAGACAAAATCCGCAAATCCCTGGGACTTTCTGGATTACACGAGCTCGTATTCCCTATGGAAGAAGTGAATGAGGAAAGGAGAGGCAGGAACTAATGAGTGAATTATGAATTCCCGGGTCGCCGGAACGATGGATTCATCCTACCGGTCCTTTTTACCCCCTGGTACCAGCGGGGTGAGTTACGGGTTCGATCTGCGACCAATAACGAGCTAAGAATGGCCTGAAATCTAGGCTGACGTATCGCCCTTGGTACATCTTCGGGGCTTGGTGTGGGATCTTCTCGGCGCGTCGGACCACGGTTCGCGAACTACATATAACTAATGGACAAATTATGGTTTCTCGGGTGACTCAAACGAGACACCCTAGTCCAGCGTGTAGATATCTCAGCTCTCTCGGAGCAACCCATCGAGTCGTTGATTGAATGAGAAACGAATCACGAGTTAAAAGGTGTCACGCTTCGGCGAGCCAATGAGTTATCAAGAACGCGCTCGGACGATGTTAAACAGCTTTAACACTAAACCTACCGACGATTTATACCCCCATTACAAATACCATTTAAACCGGTCAACTTGACCCGCCGATGGTAGGTTTGGTGTTAAAGAATATTCTGTAACTTAACGGCTCCGGGTCTGTATTCACACATTAAAAGCTATTAACTATTGGGCGAAAGTGGTTTCTAATGATTCGTCGGGAGAAGAATGGCTCGATAAAATTAATAAGATCATTTGTGTCGCTAGGACGTCTAAACGAGTTCGCTTGTCACGAATGGAAAAGAATAAATGAAGGGGAAAATTTTTCCGATATTTTTACAGGTACAACGGTAAGATTTCTTAGTACCTTGGAGATAAGTGTAGGAGGGCGGTCATGAATTAGGTGCGACCTATAATTGAAGAGAAACTTTGCCGGTGGTCCCGAACCGGAAGAATGGGTTCCTGAAATTTGTGAAATATTGAGCACCGTTCGGCGTCCAAAAATTATGAATACCTAAAAAGCGAAAAACTTTTTGAGTATTTTTACCTCGAAATACCTCCGAATTAATTACCCCGGTCATCATTTAGCGATACGTTAAATGTACAGAAAATATGTACTTTACGAATAAGAGATTTCTTTAGCAATTGCACGTGACATCAAAATGCGCAAAATTTTCCGATTCTGCGACCTGCTTCTTTTCTCGTCCTTCCTTCTTCGATCGGATAGTACTTTGCTTTACTGGAACGATACAAATTCAGAGCCGGTAATATTGAAAAGTTGAATTGAGCAGTCGGAGTCGAGGGAACATAACTCCGCAGTCATACCCCCGTTATGCTCCCTTATTGCATTCGAAGACTTAATTACGAATTCCGAGGCGTCTCCCAACCGTTCATCGAGCGTACGCGCAATTTCGAATCGCCGCGGGGCGACCCGCTAAAATTATAAATTATTAGCGACGAAAAAGTGAGTTATTAATTCCGGGGCGTTATCCAGACGGAGCATACTACTAACGTTCGCGTGATGCATCTTTTAACTTTCGAATGTAATTCCATCGTCGACTGTACATGATATTCTTGTTCTGAATTTGATTGCGCATGTTCAATAACACGTATCTACACGAGTACGACTTTACTACCACGTGAATCTATAAGCAGCGTAATTTATCGCTACTCTATAGTTAGTGGAAATGTTGTTTCCGGACCACATCAATTATCTCTTGATTAATAAGATAGCATTTGATCGATTGATATTTTAAAGGGAATATTTGGTATTCGATCGAGTGATATTTGGAGAATAATTCGAAAATAGCGAATAGGACAAAGCTTCGCTTAGTCGAAGTTCTTGATAATTGGGGCATTCCATATTCGATGTCACCTAATTCAATTAGGTTCGTTCAAATTTGATTTTATATGGTCGCTTATGGCGTCTCGGTTGTTAAACTTTCGCGCCAACGTTCATGATTTTGGCAAGAAACACACCGAGTTAAGTGTTTCAGCTTCGGGTTTACCATATATCCCATGTTCACTAGTCGGACAGGGTTACTTTGTGTTTTCCCTCGTGACGGTTACTTCCCGAGAGAACAATAATTGGCTATGGAAAGGAAACGCCAGGTTACCCTCGGGGTGGACGTTTGAGTAGGACACGCTCTGTTTTCTTCGGGAACGGTACCAAGGTAATGCCGAACGACTCTCCCGACGGTTTCCCTTCCGTTAGAAGGAACTAATCGATCTTCCTGATAGTTGCTTTCTTACCTAGGGTACGAAGGAGCGATTGCATGTGCGTTAAAGTTCGTTTGGCTCTAAAATATAGCTTTAATGGAATTCGTTGCGTTGGGTCCTTATCTATACGATGTAACAAGCCCGTAAAGATTGAAAAAAAAAAACCGTTACGTTAACCCCAATCCTTGGGTTTAGTCAACTATTTTATGAAGTAACGCCAAAGTTTTGGGGCACCGTTTACGTCACTTGGTGACACGTAGATACTGTCAAAGTAGCAGGTCCTTAATATTCTCAAAAATGGTAACACGTTCCCCGTCAAAGGAAACGTGGAATTTGCTGTCCCGAAACGAATATATAGGGTACCGGCGCCCAATTTGGCGTTGAATGTGTTAATTATTTGCATAACTTTTTGCCGCAATACCCAGGGAACCAGATGCTCAGCAAGCGTATGTACTGCACGGCGCTACATCTTCATCATTACGTGGAAGCTGTTTCCAATGTTTTAGATTTTTTTTTAATAATACTTTGTTCGGTTTTCAGTTTGCAAAAGACTTTCAGGGTCAAAACATCAGTCTTTACAATTTTGGTAATAATTACAAGCAAAGTATTCAATTAAGAAAAGCGTTAAATAATAATTGCAACTGTTCAGCATTCTTGTACAATAGATGTCATTCATTTTTGTCCTTGGAAAATTCATGCCGTCTTCAGAAGGAACCGAATATAGTTCCTTTTGTCCGATATAACCGACGTGTACAGGGTTTATATAGGGTTATTCATTCGGGATTCCAATAGATCTTTAAGAGGAATAAAAAAACCGACTTGAAATTGTTATTATTCCTACATGGATCCTTGACGTATAGAATTCTGTACTGTCTTGCTATATCTCAAGAACACAGAGTGCATTACCGTTATCGCTCGACCCTACCAGTGCCTTGACGAAATACGAGGATGAGATTATTCCGTTTAAAATAATAAAGTTGATAACCAGTTCTAGTTGAACCGGTGAAATCAAAAATATATTCCAAAGAATACCTTTAACGTTCCGCGAATGACCAAGGTTTCAAATCGATATTTGAATTTATTCCCGTTAAAAGTCAAGTAAAACGCTTAGGTGAATTATCCCGTATGTGAACATTTCTGAATTCCACGATAGTGCCCAAGAACATTCCACCTATACACACATATGTTAGCTAAACATTAATCACGGGGGCTAAAGAAGCCATTGGGTTCTATTTTATGCATTATGATGAATGGTTAGAGAGGGAAAGCAAGCGCGAGCCGCACGCTTATTAAATATCCGCGGGCTGTAAAGATTTAACGGGCCAAGTCGGTAAAGTGTATCTTACCACGAAATGTCTAAATATGCAAGTTTCACCGCACGCGCCTCGTTCTAGACCGCGTGTTTTACGGTAACGAAGCGAAAGTAATCCTGGCTGCACACGGCGGAGAAGAGCGGGAGCTAGGGGCGGCTTGAAGGATGTCCACTTTTTGGGGAGTCGAGGAGAAAAAAATATTCCGCGCTCGTTAGCGGTCCCTATGACCAGATTTTAGCGGGCCACTTCAGCGTAGTCCGCATTCCTTCATGTCGGCTCCGGAAGCGAGTACGCATACCGGCCGAATACCGGCGTTACGCTCGCATGCGTGGACACGCCGAGAGTGACAGTACTGGTGTCGCCAGTCCTCTGGAAAATTTGGACGACGGGTCCCAAACTTTGTGTGTATACTTAGCACGACGGGAAGATGTTAATACCGTTTCAAGGGGAGGTGGAAAAATTACAGAGAAAGTATGTCGAAAATTCAATCACTGATGTGTAGTAAGAGCAGCAAGACAACTTTGCCAGTTGAAAAAATTTCGATATAGAAACTGTACTCTCTTTATATTTATTGTTCAAAGGAAAAGTGGAGTGCAGCTACGGCCGATGTCGTGATAAATTCTTTTCTCTCTCTTTTTTAATTTTTAACAAGTTTTGCATTCTTGATAAATAATTACTTCTCCATGCAACAAATGTTTCCCTCGTACAGATATTCATTTGTCAAGGTTTTTTAAGTGCTGCGCTAATTTTGAAAAATAGCAAGACGGTAATTTCCTCTGGAAAAGCTCGTGTAAGAAATCAGGGTTATATTTCTTAATATTCACGATGTAGAAAATTTAAGATTTCCGAGATCGTTTTGTTATTGAAAGTAAATAAATCGCTACGAAAACGACGATTGACCTCTCCTCCTATAACTCGGGGCTGAATTGCGCTTGGTTTTCCCCTCGATGTATTCGTCGCCGCCTATACATTGCTTAGAAAGTTATGGATAATTTGAGATTGCGGCCCGCAATTCGTATCCGGGTATGTCGCGCTCCGTTGAATCGCGCGACGATTTCCAATTTAGATCTTTAACGGATCCCGGAATCATTCCGGAGAGGACTTTCTTTGCGTTGTAGAATTTATTCAATGCCTTGCACACGAATTACAAATAATCTCTCGATCGTCTTGACGAAACTCAACGTATCGGTTAATTAATTTAACGACACTTAATTTAACAAATTAATTTTCTCACAGTAGCAGACATGGTACCGCATATTTTCGTAAAAATAATGAAAAATAACGAAAAATAACGAGGAAGGGAATAGTTTCTTCCTATCAGGATATAAACCACTTTTAATATGTGATAAAAAATATTTCACCAGTTTGATAAGAATTTATTCATTTTAAACCCACCAGGCTTTTCGGCAGATATGCGAAGGTGTTTCAAAAAGTAACGGCGAATTAAATATTTTAAGAGATACATAATGCAATTACGGATACAAGTGGTATGCCATTTTTCCACATGAGCACCCTCCTTTCGATATATTTTTCACGCCGTAGTCCCAACTTTTTTATTCCATCAGAAAGGAAGGTTTTCGGTTGTGCCTTCCGCTATAGGAATGCACCGTTTCTTTACACTCGTAATTACTTCCAAATTTCCTTTCTCTCAAGGCGTCCTTCAGGGGTCCAAACGCAAGATAATCAGAGGGAACGAGGTCAGGGCTGTACGAGGGAAGCTGTAAGACCTGGAATCTCAATCTTCGTCAGGAGTTGCAGTATCAGGCGATGCAAAGAGTCAAAAGTAACACGGTCAGTGAAGCGAAGCATTTCTGGCTGAAGGCAACACCGAAAATATTTTTTTGTCGTGGAAAAAGAAAATGATGTAACAGGGTGAAGCGTGTACTTAAAAGGAGAGTAATCATGTAGAAGGATGTCATATCTGAATCTCTAATTGAACTATATATCTTAAAATATTTAATTCGCTATTGCTTATCAAAACGACCTCGTAATTACTTCCGAGGAAGTAAAAATCCGATTCCGGGGAAGCTTCAACGAGTTGTATCGATACGTTCATTTACAAATCTACATCGCGCAGGGGCTTGCGAGGTCATCTCGGCAACGGAAACCAGTAGAATGTAAAGGCTAATCTTTGGAATCTGCGGTCGGATATATCGGACCTCGATTGGAAGTAGAAGTTTAAGCCTCGGCTTAGACGAGTCCTTTGTTCGAGCATGCGTGTACACGCGTGGACTCGCAGGACTCGAACGAAAATTTCCTGAAGTTACTTAGAGCAGGCCGTTCGCGCAGCATGTTTACGGTAAATCTGAATAAGGGTCTTAAAGTCCCTCTTGGCTTATCGGCTGCGTATATTTTGCCGGCACCCTGCCAACGGGGACGTATTAACTTTTCGAGAGGCTCCACGAGTGTCGAGTGCATTCGAGTCGGTTAAGCCGTGAGTCACTTTTAGGTCGCATTCTCACGTAAATGGCGATTAATGCTCGATACGATGCAGAGCCGAGTGTCGATGTGCTCACGTGTAGATAGGCATGGAGGGAGAGAGAAAAGGGGAAAGATTTACGCGATCGCCTTTCCAGAGTCGCCATTGCGTTCGAAAATGGCTAGTCATTATTATTAAATATGATTCGAAATTCCGAACTGGTGGAAATTAATACGTGCAACACTTTTTATTTCTTTATTTTCTTTGAGATCGATTACGATTTCGGATACCAATAGCCGGACAAAGCGCTCGATTTTAATGTTGATTTTTTGCTCAACGCGGCTAATTAGCGGGAGAGCATTTGCCCAGAATGGAATGACGATCTCCTGTAAAATCATTCCGCAAGTTAATAGTAGTGAATATAAATGGATAATACATATATCCGTGGAAATTGCTATTTTTGGTTTTTCACGTCGAGCCGATCGTCAACGAGCGTTGGATATTCTGGACGTACGTATTTCACCCCGTTTATTTAAACATATTTCAATTTTTACATAATATGTGCAGGCGGTTTAAAAAACGCGAAGAGATTATACCGCACGATCCATCTGAGAAACGTTGATTGTCGTGTAAGAACAACTCGGACATGGTAAAATCAAGTTTCGAGATAAAGCATCCATTTCATGAGTCATATATTCAAAGATGTTTTGATACGAGATCCTATCTCGTCTTCTAAATTAAAAAAAACATATCAGAGAAAGTGTGATAATTAGCAGCGTGATATTTCGTCCGTGTCGTAGACCTCTTTCAATGCGCTCTTAAAATTCTCTCTTAAGTGCACTTGAACGTTATCGCACTCTAAAAAAGATCATTAAATCAAGCCATTCGTTAGGCAAGAATTTAAAATATTTGTAATCTATGGTCGCTCTCCAAGTCCTTGAGATTAAGACGCAACACTTGGGGTAAGTCTCTAGGATGCGGATCATCTTCATTTACAACCTTGAGAAACATTTTTGGCCTAGAAGTTGGATGTGAACGCGAACGAGCGATCGCCGCGTAACCGTTTCGTAAATTCTAACACGACGTTCTTTCATCACGTATAGATCGATACCGGAAGAATCTCGCGGCAATAATTAATAAACGACTGTCCCCGTCGTTAATATTCCGTTCTGGCAACGGTTCCCTGTTGTAAAACGCGCTGTTACAGGCAGGATGTAATCGACATTCCGACGTGCGTACAACTTGCATTTAGGCGACTCTCGATGTACGCGGGAACTCGTGACTCGTCATGGCCTGTACATATTATACCTACACATTCACTAAGGAACGCAAATACATGATTGCGGTCATGTGTACGTGCAGCCTCGGCGAGATGTACACTCGCGACGTATATATTCATCGATTATGCACGGCGATTTGAACTCGTCATATTTCAATATATACCGGGTGTGTCCGCGGCATTGTGTGCAAATGGTGGACGAGAGAGATAGCGGAAGATGATGAGGCCGCGTAAAAGTCGATAACGCCTGCGATACGTGTTGAGAATCACTTTCGGCGTAATGACCAATGCTATATACGTCGTGACGAGCTCTGGGAACGGCCTTTAGGAGCCCCCGAGGGCCGATGTTAAGCGCATTCGGTGCTGATAAGCCGTTTTCGGTGGGGCGACCCAGTGACACCGAAGGCGTACCTTACAGCTCGAAATTACCGTTTCTCGAACTTTTGGATTGCGAAACTGGGTCTAATTATGTTGCGCTTAGCTACAGCTAACTCAGCTCGATGCTGACGTGGTTACGAGGCTGAGAAAACCGCTCGATATCGAATAAACTACTTTAATTAGTTTAATTACCGATCGTTAGGCTCCATGGGATTTATCCTACCCGTCGAGTGTGTTTCCCGGGAGCACGGTATGACTGGTTTTGATGTATTACTGCCAATCTTGTTAATGGAACAAACTGGTTTGGCGGGCAGATAGTAAACGTTTGATAATTTTAGAGTGGTCAGGACGGTTGGATAATTCATTCCGTGGAGTGGGTGAATGCAGGATGAACGGATGCTAGGAGAACTCGGTGGAGGTTTATGTTCGAATTATAGCTCGATTGGATGAAATTGTTCTTGCAAGAATTGATGTACTTTCGCTGCCAACCGGTGAAACGTTACTTCGATATTTTCTTATACTTTCACGAATTTGGTATACTTAGCAAATAAATCTCTGTAAAATGAAATGCCTAGAGTAAACTAATAATTTTCGCATTTTTTAAAAACTATTATTTCTTCATTCTTTCATTACGTACTTCTACTTATGTATTTATCATAATACAGAGGAGGGAACATTTTACGAAGGTGTGACATTAGCTCGCATTTTAACTCAGAAGCACAAGCAAAACCATGTCACACGGAATGCAATGACTCGGTAAAGAATTAAGTTACTATTAATCGGAATAAAAAGTATAGTTCAGTTGTCGTCCATGCAGTCTACCAGCAACAGCTGGAGGGCGACTTGTCGTTTCGACCAATTCGTTTCAAGTCGACTAAGATCGATGAAGAGCAACCAGTTTTATTATCGCGAAACGATGCCTGACAGACTTCCATAATCGTTACAGAATGGCTGTGGAAGCGGCAAACAAAAAGGCCGAGCGCGAGGCTCTTCGAGGCGTTATTCAACAGTGGAACGCCAATCGCCTGGACCTCTTCGAACTTTCGGAGCCCAACGAGGTGAGGCAACTTTTCTCAAACTGAGATAGAACTCTTTAAGAAATTTAAAAGAGACTCCAGGTGAATAAAGTGCATTTTTCAAGTGTTTTCCGTTTGCTGCCTGAGAAATTCGGAGAAGCAATTTTGAAAAAGAATGAGTACCGTGAGTCTCTTCTTCGGATATTTAGTAAAGAAAATTCTAACATCAATTTTCTTCAAATTACGGATTCCTCAAAATGTTTTCTAGTCGAGATCTTAAGGTTATTGATTGATTTCTTGGTCAGGAAATCGGAAGGGAACTTGTTTGGATTATTTTTCTAATTCTCTATTTGTCGTTTGCAGGACCTGGAGTTCCATGGGGTCATGAGGTTTTACTTCCAAGACAGTGGTCAAAAAGTCGCGACCAAATGCATCAGAGTAGCTTCGGATGCGACGAGTCAAGCGGTCATAGAAACCCTCATCGAAAAGTTCCGACCGGACATGCGGATGCTGTCCGTGCCTGAATACGCGCTTTACGAGATCCACGAAAATGGAGGTACGTTCACACTCGAGTTGGGAAACTAACGGTGAACAGCCTTGTTGATGAATCCATCCGCGCATTTTTGCGTTTTTCTACGCCCACTGAGTTTATCTGGGAGATATTAAAGAGCGCCACATTGGATGGAACGCTTTTCCACTGGGGTTTTACAGCGACGATTTTTTTTTTATAAAATACGAGATTTTGTAAACGCGCCCCCCGTGTTATTGATGGCGTCGCATTTATATTTTCGAAAAGTAACATTTTTTCTCTGTTTTTACCACGGAAATTACTTTAGAGAGAGATAGAGACGGAGAGGAAAAGAAGTACAAAGCTTTATCCGACAGGTTGTAAGATAGAATTTCCAGTCAAAAATATGTGTAGTTTAATCAACGGTGCAGAATTCTGGAAACTCCATAGTTGCTTCAATAATTAAAGAGATCCTAATTTGTGCAAATAATTCTTTTAAAGCAAAATACAGCCGGTCGCGGTGCAAGAATTCATGGATTTACTGCAAACAGCTTGGCTGATTTATTCATCTGCTATGTTTTTTTTTCTTTTTTTCTTTTATATTTCTCTCTCAGAATTAATCACGCCGTTACATGCGGCATTTTGATGGAGTCTACGTCGTGTTACTCTTATACGTGAAAATCATTTGATTTAAGTAAAAGTTGTTAAGAACCCTAGGAAGGTAGAAACGTGTTCTAGAACGGGTTGTGCCTCGTGCGAACCCGATAGAACAGCTTAATTTGAATAAGTTCTTCCTAATAGACGCGAAACGTTCCTTGCTGCCGAAATTTATTTTGGGAGTGAATGCACCAAGGTATCGAGCAACCGGTTTTGAACAGTTCAGCGAACACGGTAATTGAGTGACGATTGGAATTTCAAATTCGACCGGGTATCGCTCGTAACCGAACTGTATTCATAACGCGTTATATAATATTCGAAGTCGATATTGAGAATCGCGCGAAGGGTGTTTGAGTAGAGATTCTTTAAAGATGTCAACTTCTTCCTGTGGGTGCTAATAATTGATCTCTATGTTTTTATAGAAGAGAGAAAGCTGGGCTTGGAAGAGAAACCTCTGCTGGTCCAACTCAACTGGCACATTGACGATCGGGAGGGTCGCTTCTTACTGAAACGAATTGACGACAAGACTAATGCTCAAGGTGTCGGCTTTTCGGAGGGTTCCAGCTTCCGACGGAAACTTAGCAAACGTGAGAAAAAGCAGATGAAGAAACAGGAGAAGCTTAGTCGATTGAAAAGTGCTGGAGAACAGGATGAAAACACAGCTCCGATTGACCAAAACGGAGTGGCCGAAAAACTTTATACCGGTTAGCTCATATTTGAAAAATATTACTATCTTATCATTAAGAAAAACCCTCGCTACACCGAGACCGAAATGTCTGTATTATTTTAATCTATATTTTTTTCATAAATATTAATTAATCGGTTGATAATTATTTTTTATGAATTTTGTATTTCCAATTGAAAATACGTCATTTCAAGTTTTAAAATGTAGCAGTTGATGATGGTTTATTTAAGAGATAAACGATTCAGTTTATGTAGAAAAATGGTAAACAAACGCATAACAATTTCAATTACTTTTGGTACAAAATTTACGATTGTGGTACAGAATACACGTAATTTGAAAAAATTACTTTAAGCACGTGACACATCTGCAAGAAGTTACACGTACAAATATGTTAAACAACGATTGTTAAATGATTTTATTGATCTTAGCGCATTTAGTTTCAATCATATCTTTCTTGTGCTACTGACATTGATAATAATTGCTGAACTCGTTAAAAATGGAAAAGCGAATCCGTCGATAAAGTATTGAAGTGGCGTACTACGTCGATAACTTCCTGTACGTTCTATCGTTCGTTGATAATGGGGAGGTGGGCAGGTTTAATGTAAACTTCATATGGACGTATACATTCGTTGATTTATTTCAGACTTCCTTTAATTATATCCTTTTTCATTAATAACTTGTATATTCTATACTTTTAATCATAGTCGCAAACATAAAATATTTCAATGTATTTTATCGTCGCCCTTGCGATAAGCTATCATCGATTAAACAATACGTTGCCAAAGCCTATTATCCATGAGACCGTATCATAAGTAATCTTGAAATCAGTAATATAAAGCAGAAACTTATGAATTCAACTTCTTGGAATGTTGACACAGTAGTTTCGCAATTCATATCATTGGTATTCAAACTAAAACTACGGCTATTTTAAATACTACTTCGCCTTTTGTAAACAATTATTTTCCTCTTTACAGAACTCCCAGAGACGAGTTTCACGCGAAGTATTTCAAACCCTGAAGCGGTGATGCGACGACGTCGGCAGCAGAAACTGGAAAGGAAACTGCAACAATTTCGGAGTAAGGACGGTGGTCCAGACACCGGTGGTACTCTGAAAATTTATGGAGAGGCACTCTGCAAGGATGTTCCCTACAAGACGTTACTCCTCAGCGTCAGAGACTCCGCTGCCCAAGTTGTCAAAGAAATGCTGTCCAAGTACGGGCTCGATAAAGTTGACCCACAACAGTACTGCTTAGTGCAGGTGAGCTTAATGAGAGGTTCATTTTGAACTTGTAAAGTTCGATACTTCGAGTATATATGTCTACGAGGCATTCCGTATGATTGTGCAACAGTTATGTGCGGTTGCATTATGAGTATTCGTATTAGTAATTTTGTGTCAGGAAGGTGTAATTATTTAATTGTGCGAGAATGCACGATGTTACCGTATCATTTACTCGCGATTACGTTACCTGACATCATCGAGTGGTTTGCAAATACACTGCGGTGAAGGAATTCGGGAACCGTTTGAAAGACTGTCGAATCAACGATAATAACGATGACGTCAGGGATGTTAATCTGCTGAATATTACTCAGGCAGAAAGTCCATGATGAAAGTATCGCAATAATTGTTTACAGATGGTTATTGAAGATTGTTTTGTGATTGACCAATTTACTGATGTCTGTTTTAAAAATACTTTATACAATGTTCGCAAAGTCAACGGAAGCGTCAATTTTAGTTGAGTCGGTAATATTTTACGTATTTCAATAAGGCATCGGCTACCGTTAAAGTAGGTTCCTTCAAGGAATGCAAGCGTAGCAAATTCGTAAGGTATCAATGTGAACTTTTTGTTAGCTTCGGTCGGTAAAGGCAGATAACGTATTGGTTGCGTCAAACTGCTACCTTGCTACGCAACCCAATAACAATTGTTACCAGTGCATAAATTAAACCCTGTTAATGTTAACGAGTGTGAAAAGGATCATGTTAAACGATATGATTAACACATTATGATTTCAAAGTAGCCTCTTCTAATTTTCAAAATTAGTACGATTATTATCTATCAGATAACAGCGGAAATTTACTTGTCAAGGCTATAAGGATTTATTAATTTATCCTTTTATTTTAACTTATCTTTCAGAATACTTCTCGAGATTTATGTTTAGCTTCTATGGGTTATTTATGACCTTTATCAATTGTTTTAAACAGAAGCCATGATTCAGACTGGCATAATGTATTACAATATTATCTATGTCTGGCCTCACACCAAAGACACATACAGCAAGCACGTTTATTTTGCTACACAAAACGTTTTAAGGGGATGTGAAAATAGCATCTGAAGGGTCAGTAGTTCATGAAACCTTTCTCCGAATTGGGTGCACAGAATCGTCTTAAACTTTACAACATGAATAAGAAGGCTATAAGGAAGGTTTTGGCAATCATGTAAAAAATATAAAAAAAAAAAGAAGAAATTTCATAGATAACAAGACCTTCCTTATAATCTCCATATTCACATTGTAAAGTTTGAAACGATTCCGTATGTTCAGTTTGGAGAAACGTTTCATAAACGAGACGTCTTTGACGCCACTTTCACATCACCTTAACACTTAAACGACCGCTCACGAGATTTCTCGTGTTTTAATGCTGAGATGTAAAAGACCGGCAACGAGATTTCTCGTTTTTATCTCTTTTCGCCGGTCTTAGAGTATGCCTACGGGAAATAATATGCGGTAATTCAAGTGTTAATGCAACAAATGCTCTATGGATGTAGATATACATAAATACATAGGTGTATTTTAATACTTTTCAATGCATTTGTTGCGTACTTACTCTATACGTTTTTTTATGTGTGGCCTAAGATAGTAAGAAGACCGGTATATTAAATATTTATTTAAATTTGCATTGTATAGGTGAATGGCGAGACAACCAACTCCACTGCACAGCAAGAGTACATACTTGACGATGATGAGTGTCCATTAGCTATTTTAATGAATCACCCTTCGACACGTGGTAAGTCTTCTAACCTATTTATACTCTCAGAACTCATGGAAATTGCGATGACATCGATAAAATTTTTAATTTCCCGCCGGATTCCAACTTCTTCATTTCAAAATCTTCAATATCTTTCAATTAATAAATAAATTTCAATATCTTTTATGTTTCTATGCGTGCATTACACCATTGTATTCTACGTTGTCGTTATATTCCTCCAAGTATAACATTAAGTGAGTCATGATTTCCCCATCATTTCGTTATGTCATACGAACCAAAATATAATACCTTATTTTCAATGTCAATTTTAAAACGGACGATTTCACAATCTCGCTTGAACTTTGAACTACAGAAATTGAGGCATACGTACACAAGAATTTTCCCTCAGGGATGAGGCAGGAAGACTGAAAAAGGAAAACTTTTTATACGAGTGGGTCAAACTTTTCTTATACGACGCGGGCATCATACGAGTACACAGGAAATCACGTCCACAATTTATGGCGTAATGAATTTATATCTTGAGAGGGCAATAGAAGAGGAGTTCGTTTAGGACGAACGGATCGCGAAATTTAACGAATGTGATAGCTCCAGTTCCTGTATTGGTTCCGCTCCATTTTAGATAATTCAATCTCACAATCTCAATAGTTTTATTTTATTTGTAAGATGCATGAAATCTTTAGGATTATTAACGCGAAAAGCCTAGATACATTGGGAGCTCGCTAGAAAGATACCTAAAATATTTTAGAAAACGAAATTTAGATTAAGGAATCCCGGACATTCAGTATTACTAACCTAAAAGCAGACAGATTTAGAATGTCACCTGTGGTTTACATTCCACCAAGAATCACTTTCACGAAAAGTTGTCAGTGGAATTAACTAACAGAAGTGTAACAGACAAGATAAATCATATCACGTTTACATAATCGAATTGCTTGAAAACATGAAAAATCATGGTAATCCATCTCGTAGGCACATGAATTACGAAGACGAAACTAATCCCAATCATTTACGGTGAGCACTTTAAGGGATCCAGCGCTTGTTGCCCTTTAAACTGCTCCAAGTTCGCCGGTCTACGTCAACGTGTCTTTCCTAGCTATTCCACGAGAATTCCAACTTACGATATGCCCTACACAAGTTTACGTCGCTCGCACGGGATGTACCCCCGTTTATCTGACGTCGTGTGTGCCGACATCCCAGTAAGTACTCTCACTCCGGCAACGCTCAATGGAGCAATAAATTTTATTATCGTGCCTAGAGCGAGCTCTAAAAGCCCCTCATCTTCAGCGCCGGAAGTAGCTTTAACCCCTCGGTGTAAAATCCGTCGAGATTTTGGAGGAATTGCCTTTTTCCCAAGCGGAGATATCGACGAACGTCCTCCTTGACAAGAGTATGGCCTGCGACGCAAAAGAGTACAATGGAACCGAACATTGCGAGCTTCGTCGGTTAAATGAAATGCGATTAACGCATTGTCCGAGTCGGACTATATCGTATAGATAATATTTTGTCCGTGTCTCATTCAGAGTAATTCCTGCGTCGAAATCGCTATAATTTGAACTAACATTTTTTAATATAACACACGTGGAACGATATCCTTAACACTAGAGCTACCGGCGGACTTTTTTTTTGTATGGGATGGGCCATCTGAAACCAGTCATTTTGACTGGTCTTGGTAGTTTTAGTGTTAAGTTCAATTTTTTACCGCCGAGAAGCGGAATGCTTTAGGCCTACTACATAGAGAAGATCCTGAGCGCTCCATCGAATTTTTCCATCCGATACCTGATAAACTAATTTCCAGAAATCCTCTGCAAAAATGTGAAAACTTAGAAATTGTAGCTGAGATTGGATGATCGTCGACGAGAGAAGAGATTCTCAACTACTTACGCATAACTCCTCTGAAGTCCATTGAACGACCCGATTCGGTACCCTTTGCAGACAATTGAAGTTATTCCTTTTCGGTGTTCCCGTTGAGAAGGCACTTCCTCGATTGATAGAGCTTTCCCCGAGGAGACGCTTCCTCGAGAAGGAGGCGTTTCCTCAGCAGGGGTCGAAATGCCCACGTGAACAGTTTCCTGGAGTTCGTCAACGTCGAGGATCCGGCGACACTCTTTTCGCACACACCCTGAGAGCGTTTTCGTGCTCGAAGGTGTACATTTAGAATTCCGCGGATAATGCGGACCTGGTGGTGCGCAGGCGCAGCTCCGTGGGCGTCTCGTAATATGCAAATTGCCCCCCAGTGCCTTCCAGCATCCCGTTTAAATGGAGATGAGATTATTTGAATTTTTCACACCATGGCACGATCCGGATCGGACGGAGGAACCTCTACGGATATCCGGCCTCCCCTGAGAGAAGCTCGCAGCACTCCACGCAAAATAGGCCTCGAAAGAGCCGCCATTCGTTGGGGATTCGTGCGAAATCCTTTGTATGTACACCAAGAACGAGACCGCAAACGGATGACGACCTCCCATCACCCAATTAGAACGCTTCCTGGAGACTTTTTCGTAAAAGGATACGACCCGACAAAACGCTACGTGTTAGTCTTGGACTTCGTCACGTGTGCACGAGTATAAGATAGAGGATTAAGAAAAGGGAATTCATCGAAGTTTTTAGCCATTAATATACGTTTAATCCATACTTCCATTGAAGTGGATGATAAGAATTTACTTTACGCGTTAAAAATTCTCATTTCCACTTGTCGATAACGTATTGACATCGTGTCGACTGTTTTCTGCCCGTTCCTCATTCTCTTAATTCCAGGTAAGTTCACTGATAACTGGCAGAAATTACGTCGTTCGCGAACCTTACTTGCACGTGAATAGTTTATTTACATCTAAATCGATAACATTTCTAAATTTTCTTGTTGTTTACATTCTTATTTATTACAGTAGTAAGTTGTTTCGTATTACATTTTAATTGCATAGCCAATTTAATGTGAAATATGCCAGTCAAAACAGTCTAATAAATGGAGAGGAATTAACTTCAATTGTTCACATTATGCTTAATCTGAATCTAGTTGAGATACTTTGGCTTGCTTCCGGGTCAGAAGACCCGGAAGTTCAAAACGCCTTGACGGATATCCGACCTCCGTAGGAGCAGTTCGCAAGATTCTTTGCGAAAGGAGCCTTGGAAAAATCATTAGTCGGAAACTTCGAGCGAAATCCTTCGCATGTACGAAGGATCGTATGTCAGAAGTGTGCTCACAAACGAGTGACGAACTCACTAGTCGGCCAATTAGGTCGCTCCATGGGGACAGTTGGAAATCGTCGCTGTCCTTGTGTCCGTGGGGTGTCGATGCCGTTACACCCGAGCCAGGCCACGTTTACGACCTCATAAATACATACTGACAAGCCTCGGTGCACTACCGTCCATTTCTCGCATGACTACGTCCATTATCCGGATATCTGCTTTCCTCGGGAGAATTTTTTTTACTTCGTTGGTTTCCTCGACGGAACTCGGGAGACACGTACGCTTACCCCAGACTTTCCGTGCACGCACACGCCCATACACGAAGGGTTAATCGGCTCGCGACCCGCGCATTCTAGGCCACATAACTCGATTTAGCGTAATGTCGAATCTAGGGTCACCTAAGGTCGCCTAGGGCCTCTCGGGTGTCTCTTGGGCGTCTGGAGAACCGCCGTGGAGGCATCGATCGTTTCTCGTATCGCTCCGTCGCCCCCGCGAACACGTGAAATTCTTCGCGGTTCTCGCATGCTCGTCCAGCTGACAAAAGGATCTTGCGGAGGACCCTCCTGGCTGAAAGCCTCGCATAACTCGGCGGATTTCCGCCCGGGCGAAACTTCGCGGGCCGCGTCGGTGTGCGTTAGCCGGTTGCTTCTATTTAAAGCCAAACGGCGTCTGGTTTCGCCGGTCGTCATTTCCGTTATCTTCATTGCTCCGGGCCGGATGCGGATGTTCCAGCTTGGCCGAATAATCGCGGAGTCGGATTCGCAACCTCAAAGACGACGAAAGCCAGATCGTAATTCAAGGGCTGCTCGCCGGATCGAGGAATTTCAATTGCTCCGTGGAATAGGGTTATTTGGAATGCATTTCACCTGTTGTGACCGTCGTTGTGGACCCTTGCCCGGGATTTGGATTTGGCTATGGCTTAAGGGTTGACGTTGAGGTCTTTTGGACCTAATGTGCCGGTGTTCAGGGAATACAGTGTTTCGCTTCACGGGCACGGAAAAAAATGATTTAGTTACAATTGCTATGGCGACGTGTTTAAAATATCATGGAAACACAAGTGCCTAGATAGTTAATCCTGCATACGTAGTCTGTGAACGTGGTTTTGATGCATATGTAATATTTCTGCACTGTTGTACGAACAAACGAGTAATTAAATGATTTTTTAGTATTGTTATGTTTTGCATTCTTAGAGTATCGATAAGTAACATCAGTTCTTCCACTTTCGCGATTTTCCATACGATACAACATGAATCTTTTGTTGGTGATTGTAAACGACAGCCATAACAACTCGTTCCTAGAATATTTTATCCTAATATCAGGGGGCAGGTGGGAGAATAGAGATCCCTGTTCGTTCAATTGCTTCTTTTTCTTTTCCTCCGACCACGCAGACGGAAAGACTCATTCTTCGACGAAAACGCGCGATATGACATTCCTCTGCTTCCACGAGACAAAGGTATTACCATATTAATTCTACCAGAAGCAATTTCCCCCGGTCTAGATTTCCATTCCATGCCACGTCTCGTTTGCTCCTACGCTCTCTAGGTCCTTTCGTTCTTCCTTAAAACGAAGACAAAGACGCGCGGAGGAAAACGACACTAATTTACTGTTTGGACCAGAGATCAAAGAGTAAACTGGTTACTTTCGTGAGGTAACGAAGATTTCATCTTTCCGTTTGTCTTTCGACCCACTCGAGCGATTCATTTTTTCGCCTTCCAACCCTCGAAGGAAATCGATTATTTCACGTTTCTCTTCACGTTTTATATCCGCGTTTCTCATCTCGTTTCTCATCTTTTCTCGTTTTACGTTTCATTCCTCGAGTTTACCATAAATTTTGTTTCCGGGCACGTAGCCTAGGTCGTAATACGATATTTTTATTCCACTTTTCTTTTTTACATGTGCATTAGGAAGGAAGATTACTCGAACGCATAATTCTTTTATCATTTCCTCGAAAGTACTCTAAACAAATTCAAATTTTACATAATTCGCACGAATCCCGGGTATTTCGAGACGTAGATTCTTGCCATAATGGGGGACTGAAGGAAGAATAATGCGTTCTCGCGTTCAACATTCTCAAGTATCCGAGTACAATTGTATTAGATTTTGGCAAGAATGTGCAAGATAATATTTAATTATGAAGCAGAAATATGAATTCGATGATCCACAATGACAATTCAATATATCAATTCATTCAATATGACAACTCATATATTGCGATAAAATAAACTTCACGACGAAATATCTACCGAGTTCATCTTCGAAGGGTAGCTTTGTATTATAATCGTGAAATTGAAGTACTAGCTCCTTTGTGCGATGACCACTCAATGACCGTCTCTGGTGGCTATTTCGATCGACTGTACACCTTCTATCCTCCGACCTCTCCTCGCACGACGTCGACCTCGATTCAAGCCACAGGACTTTGATCAGCGAGAAGATGGGTCGCGTGGCAGGCGCTCTCTACCATTACGACTGAAAGGATAAACTTGTCTCGGCTCGCCACTACCGCTCGTTTCTTGTTGCTCCCGTTATACGACCGGGATCGTCGCCATAATGTCTTTATCAGCCCGGCTCTAATTTCGGAGAAACCTAAACACGTAACTTCTAAAAATGCGGAATGATATGTTAAGCGTACCTCATTGAAAACTGCAACTACACAAATTATAGCAAGTGAAGGAAATATTTCGAAGAGGCAAGGCAAATTATCGGAGGTCCATGGGCGGACCTATTCCCAGAATCATGGGCGAGGAAAGACGAGCATGTTTACAAGATATGAGCATGGCCTAAACAATTGATACGGCTAGACCAAGACGGTCCCTGCGAACAGTGGACGGGACGGCACTTGGTCGAGAATCATAGAAGGGAACAGTTAGACCAATTTCTACACGAGACTTACATATATAATTTTTAACGATTAATAATCTGTGAATCTACGAAAATATAGACTTGTCAATAGTAGATTCGACTTCGTTAATTTCACCTCCTACACAAGACATCAAAACACAGTTAAGACATGTCGTTTCACGACTTACAAGGAAAATATCATCCCAGGTCGATCTCTCCGATTTGATTTCTTTTTGTAGGAGATGAAATTACCGAAGCGAAACCACTGTTAATGAGTCTATATTGTTGTAGATTTACAGAACATTAACTGGATTATTGTTCAAAACCGTAGATATGATCCTCGAGGAGGCGTATATAAAAATGGATCCAAGTGTTCCGTTCTATATTCTTTGACCAAGTGCCGTCCCGTCCACTGTTCGCAGGGGCCGTCTTGGTATAGCCGTATCAGTTGTTTAGGCCATGCTCATATCTTGTAAACATTCTCGCCTTTCCTCGCCCATGATTCTGGGAATAGGTCCGCCCATGGACCTCCGATCATTTTGCCTTTATCTCTTTGTGAATATTTCCTTCATTAGGTAGGGTGTTGTTAGCTGGCAGAAGAAAAAGAGCAAACAGGAATTAAGCATTCTCTGGCAAAATTTCTCAACTTTTTGTCTTTAACATACGGTTTTATTTTTATGAACCAGCCCTTAATATGCACCCACGCGTTTGCGGGGTGATGTGTGGAACAATTTGAACCGTTCTATCGTGTTCGCACTCACACCAGAGGGCAAGAGGGGGCGACAGTTTCCTTGGTAGCTGATCAATGAAATAGGTTGACACTTGACCTTCCCTTCTCAATTTCACGGGACTTTCTTTACGTCGGTGAACTTTGACAGAAACGTCACTACCTCACCGTGCCGAAACCCTTGGACTTTTCTTCGGATTTTGGCAGTTCCTTTCTTTTTTGTGCCGCTGATAATTCCAAGAGGAACGCGATTTTCGGTGTTTTTATACCTGCTGAAATCACCCTCCTGGGCGCTACGATGTTTCACCATGGCGGGTTGTTACCATTTCTACTTTTTACGATGGTTTCCGTGCATTATTCTTGTCTACTAGATTGCCGCTAAGAAACCGATGACGAAAATCTGATGTGTCTCGCAATTCTCGTAGGACTCTTGGTACTCGCGATGTCTGCCAGTTTACAAAGGAAATGAAAATTTGTTTCCATGGTATGCATTTCTTTTGTCCGTTTTCGAGAATGAAGCAAGTCTAACGGTTAAATGATTTTGGTTTCTGCATAAATATATCGACAGCTTTATATTGATACATTTACCAGATATCTCTTTAAGGTGGCCTTCTGTTTCTTTAAGTACAATTTCCGTAGTATTGTTTTTCTTGTTTTATTTATATATTACATGTAGTGATTTTGTATCAGAAAATGTCGAATAATTTCACGGTATTTAGGCCTAAAACATTGTATAAAATTTGGATGATTAGGTTTCATTGCTCTCCGTAATGCCGTACTTAATTATGTCAGTGTCTATTCTACTTATAAATATGATCGGTACCACTGGGTTTTTAAAACTATATCAATATGCTTTGCTGATAAGATTGAAATAAGTTTAAAATTTTTTTTTTTTTATTAAATGTAAGGTTTAGACTAATCAAGGCTATTTTAATAATTTTTAATGCGTATGAGAAACCAAAAAGGATCGGTATTATATCATATAGACATTGTCGTATAAAAAAAACATTTACCCATAGAACGAGGATATGATGAAGCCGTTTCACGCCTTTATTCTAGCAGGCTATCGGTCATTATCAATCTCTTCGCTGTCATTGTATTATATTTCCATTTCGGAAACCCCGTTTCGATGTAATAACTTCACGTTACGCTCCCGTTCGGTAGATTACTCGAAGTTCAACTCGACTTATACGAGTAATCAGTTTGGAACAGCCTTTGCCAAAAGTTTAAGCTGTAACGGCGGAAACTCCCGAGCCAATCACCAATTTCCGTTTATAGCACACCTTCAATTTTGGGGGACAATGCGGTAATTCGGATATCTGAGAGTAATTCCTGGACATTTATATCCGATACTGCGCACCGAATCCTATCAAGACTCTGAGCAATGTGCAAATTGAAAGTTGTTGCATTATAGCAGGACCTCAAGGCTCCACTAATTAAATCTTACGCCGCAATGCAAATTGAATCTGGTCCCAGAGAACTTCACAAATGGGGAAAAAGTCTAAAAGAAAACGCTCGAAAACTGACGTAGCTTGTCAGATAATTGCGTTCCCTTTACCGATCGCTTAACACTAGGTTTACGGGACCCGTCGATTTGACGGAATTCAAACTTCGAAAAGAAATACCGAAAAAACCATAACATTAATTTTAACCATTTTTCTATTGTAAATTAATCATTGCATCCAAAGAATTTATACACACAAATATTTTTTCCTAAGCCTTCTAATTTTTAAAATCTGTACGTACTATACCTATCTCTACGAAACCCGTAAAATTGACGGACTAGCTAATTTCATAAACAATCCATATATATTTGCTTCTTTGTAGTGAGTGTAAGGACGTTTTTCAAAGACAGGGTGCAAAAGTTTCAGTTATTGTAGACAGCCTCCGCTTATTGTAAGTATCTACAACAGGGTAATTGAATTTGGGCACAGTATTGTTTTTATTTTTCCAATCTCCTTTTTCTAGCAATCATGAGTAAATCCAGGAGATATAATAAGACATTGAACAAATTTGTCAACATCAATGAAGATTGTTCAGAGGATACCTCCAAAGAAGATCAATATGAATTACGCCAAAGCGAAGATGAGAATGAAAGTTTCGAATGCATTGAAAGTGGAGAGATAGAAGGAGCTTCAGATAGTCAAGAGGAAAACTTCTTGAAAGGGTGTCGTAGCAAGAAAAGGATGCGTATTCTTTCTAGTTCTGACTCCGAGGATGAGAGGACGAGCATTCCAATCATTTCCGTGATAATTTTTAAAAAAGTGCTTTTCTACTTATTAATAATTGATTTAAACGTAAAGCCTAGTGTTGTTTAATTCAGACTTAATTTGAATAAATCGATTTTTTAAAGAAAATCCGTATTTTCGTTTACCCGTCAATTTGACGAGTGCTCACAGAAATAGGTATATAAAAAACGTCCGTAAACCTACGAGGATGGTACCTGAGGTATCCCCCTCCGATTTTGTTCATTTTTAAATATGTTATAGAGGACTAAAATCTAAGGGACCCGTGTTTTTTTTTTATAGGCGGATAAACACTTTTAGGAGGTGAAACCAGGCTTCAAGGTTGGCCGTGCAAGGGGGTGAGTTGACTGTTTCATATAGAAGCACTCGACCGATTTTCATGAAACAACCGTCAAAATGTAGGGAATGAAGAATTATGAAACATGCATTTGGAATTTGTCGAAAAAATTTATTTTTAGAGGGTGAGCCACCCCTTTGATTACTTCTTTTACAGCTTACGCGAGCAGTAATTGCTCTATCCAAATGAAACTAGGTTAATTTATAGACCAGAACAATACAATAAAAGCTTCATTTATCCAAACATTTGGAAAAAATTGTTGACTCCCATTTTTTTATTCAGCGAAACTATTTGAATTTATTTATTATAAATAATTTTTTGTTTCCTTTTAATGCTAGTTTTAATAGCAAATCTTTTACTTTTACAATATAATTAAATTTTCTTCTGATACCGTTTTTAACATTAACACTTTCAGCTTGGTGAACTAGTAATACAAAGAATGTATCGAGTTACCAATACACCAAACTGAAAGTGTTAATGTTAAAACTGGTATCGGAGGAAAATTGAATTATTATATGTAAAAATAAAAGAGGAGTCAACAGAGGATCTAATCTAATATCAAAAGAAGCAAGGTATCAGTTTGGAAAGATCGATACCAGAAATCACTAATCTAAATGTGTCGATCGATGTTAAAAGTATAAAAGGACGATACCACTAAAGTACGAAACTAAAAGTGTCAATGGAAAGAAAACTGAACCATCCCTAATCTGAACGGTTTTGATAATAATAGTTAACCTGAAAATGTCAGTGTCAACGATTTATCGTGACAATTTGATATAACGAATAACTTCAACGAAATATTTATCTAACCTAAAAATGTCATCAATATCTAAGCCAAAAAAATGTCATGTTATCGATATCAGTAATCTGAAAATCATTCATTTGTCACGATATAGAGGAAACGGCACATATATGTTTGCCTCAAAATATCATCTATGTTTATTAACTTTATCATCGGAGTCTCACTGAGCGCGTTGTGTGCCACATAGAGCGCGGCGTGTCACATGTCGAGGATAAAAACCAATCAGAACTGCAACGGAAGTGACCACGAGGTTAAGCGCATTTCTGATTGGCTTTTCATCCTCGATACGTTGACGCGTCGTACTCTGTGTGATCGTCGATCGCTGCAGGGCTGAGCGCCGCAGTTCATTTTCATTCCGCGAGGGGTGCCATCGAATGTCGTACGAAAAGTCGTATGAAAGCTGAAGTATCATGTGAGTGCGAAAATAATAGTCCGTGACTGGAGGGGTGACGATGACGATAGAAGAACAACGATTCTGAGAGTGCCGAAAACTTTGCCGTGCCATGTATTTACGAAGTTAGCAGCAATCATAGTCGGGTAAATTTTAAAAAATCCCTGATTTTTTTGCTTGATTTTTTAAGTTGGTTAAAAGTTTATTTCTTTATCCGTAGCAATGAAGAAATTATATTTCTATTTTCCCCACTCCTGAAATCTCGATCCTTACTGTATAGCACTCTGTAGCGCGTCTCGTCGAACTCAACGTGCAGGGCGCGTTTTTCACATCACTCAACGCTACGAGTTTCTCGCTCTAAAAACGTATTTGGCTCGAAACTCTACCGAGTTTCTTGATCTTGATAAATATCATCAATTTGACTCTTCCAGAAGACAGGTTATGTCGATAGAAATTGAAATGTCGATCACTAAACGACTATTTACATTCAGCTCTCGGTTTGCGAGGACGACACATTAATTTGGATATTTGGATCATCCGTGGAAGTTGAATGCACGATACGTGATTGAAGTTCCACATACGACGTGGACGCACTGTTTCGAGATTCTGGCGTGACCTCAAAGCCCCGGTGATTAAAATCTCTGCCTCTAAATTGAACATGGTTCTACAAAAGTTTCCCTATGGTGGACAACTCCACCGAAAAGCTTAACAGCCTTTTTAGCTTAATCCACTTGTTTTGTTTGCTTTATCGATCGCTGAAATAAAACGACCTTCGAAAGACGAAAGTACAACCATGCAGGATATTTTCATAATTACTCGAGCAGTAAATAAAGAAAATGTAATTGAGCATTTTTTAAATAACACGTTACTCCTTTCTTTTGATAATATTGTTTGTCCATAATAGCCGTCGAAATTTAGGAATCAAACTTCGAAACGCAAACCTTACTTCTCTAGTACATAATGAATGACGGAACAGTTTCTATCTTTCTGCGACGTCTTTACAATTTTACTATTTATGCTAATTATAAAAATGAGTACTTTTTTAAACGCACAAGAATTAAGTAAGAATTCGATTTTCGATATTTTCACAATGCCTGCCTTTTCACCCGAATAGAAAATATGAATTCTATTCGCCATTCGTCCGATTGAACGGTCACGCCTGTTTTCTCTTTAATTGGCACTTCGCAATCGGCTTTAATTGGATATTGGGAACTCCCCCAATTATAGTCTGGGTGTGAACGAACCTGTCGTGACATCAACGGGGAAACCTCATAAAAATCTGACTTGCTGATTTTCTCGAAGGTACTTTGAAAAGCCCTCTGGAAGGTTTCTAGAGAGGATAGTCGGGTTTTGTTCAGATTGATGCTTTGTTTTTCCTCGCTGACGTATGCCGGCCCACCTAGGTGATGCGCTTTGCTTGAAATATTTCCTCCATAAGTGACTCAGTAGTTTGGAGACATAGAGCGGTCCCTAGGAAGCGAAGAATTCACTGGAAAATAGTCTCAAAGAAAAATTTACTATTTTGCTAAAGCGTTCTTTTTTCGGCATCAATCCATTGCTTGTGCCTTCGTCACAGACTTCATTTTATCGATCAGTAACTGGACTTTGTAACTGGATTTTACGTAACAATTAGTCGGGACAAAAATACGTGCCTTAATATTTTTTTAATTGTCTCTTTTTTCGAATCGCGTAAAATGCTATTTCAGAATATGGTCATGAACATTTCTTGATCATTTTTTATTTGCATGTAAAATTCTTGAAGTTAAGTTAATATATAATTCTTAAGTGTAAGTTAATTACTAAGAACTGAATTATATTTCGCCTGAAGTCAAGTTTATCTTTCGGTAAACTTCCTCCTTTCAGTTTTTCTTTCGAGTACTTCCCCTTTACTGGTTTTTCAATTTATAAAGTAGCTGTTGCCCTATCCCGCTTTCTCAGGAAATAATCTGTACCAAAATCTAAAACTCGGTCGGGGATCGAGAGGCATAAATTTCTGCATGAATCGTACAACACGCTTTTGGTTATTACTAAATCTTTGTTAAAGTTGTACAAAATTCTATTACGGGATAAATGTATCCTTTGTCTTTGTCCCGCGATTAAATCGGAATGGAATTTTAAGTTTGCACAAATTAATAGGAATTGACTCAATCACAAACCTGCACGAAAATGTAAGTTAAATCAATGAACGATAGTAAAAGACGTATAGAAATATATATAAAATAATAAAAATACGTAATAAACGCTTAGGTTGGTTAGAAATTTCTTGTAGTCCTGTTATAATTTTTTATTCTTCAAATGTTTATTTAATCAAACCATGTATAGATTAACGTTAAAAATTCTTTGCATATAAAGATGATGAGCACGAAAAACACAACTGGAGGTACAAATCCTTTCTTATTCGGACAATCCTAGTGCTCGGACCTATGAAAAACATTCATTCTCAAGAATTACTTTGTGCGATCGGGTATGATGACGTTTCTACTTCCTTACATTAAATTTTCAACCTCAAGTGAGAGAAATGTTAAAAACAATAGAGTAAAAGTCTACTTTCCAAGTCTGCAACCAATTATGTGATGCATATTTAAAGTGATATACAAAGATCATTCTACATATATAAAACATCAAAATATTTATAAAACTTTTCTCCAAACTGGGTACACCGAATCATTTGAAACATCAGTACGTGATTATAAAGGCCCTAAGAAAGAACGTGGGGTTCGTGAAATTTCTCTGTGTGTGCGTGCGCGCGCGCGTGTGTGTGTGGGTCTGTCCTTGGTTCTAGTCTGGGATAAATAAAAAAAATGTTATTACAAATTAAATTTCATGGTCACCGCGTTCTTCTTCTGGGCTTCCATAATCACATGCTGAAGTACCAAATGATTCGGTGCACTCAGTTTGGAGAAAAGTTTTATAAATGTTACGACGTATTATATATAGATATAGAATGACCCTTTCATGTCACCTTAAGTAGCTGCAAAGNGTGCGTGTGCGTGTGCGTGTGCGTGTGCGTGTGCGCGCGTGTTTAAATGGCCCTTTCATATCACCTTAACATCTTCAATAATTGTATTAAATGATACTCCTTCTCGTCTAGGCTATCATTCCGCCAACTTCGTTACACACGTTCCACAGTCTTCGTTACTTCGAATCAACAGAGACACAAGCGGGTTATCGAAGACGGAGTTAACTTTCCCTGTCTTTGACTCTCCATCTGTCGGCGAAGATTCTCTCCCGACCCTCAATTAAAGCCTATATTCTCCGGCTAATCGACTCCTCGACGCTTAATCCCCGCTAAGAATCCTCCAATCTCGTGGACCAAGATGGAGTCGCGTAAATCCGCCGCACGTCCCACCATAGATCCTCCCGCGCTCTGATGCAGCGGATATTGACCTAACTGACGTTTCCGCCCGGCGTGCTCGATCGCGTCCCGTTCGTGCGCGCGAACGTCCCAAAGGTCCGACGGTAACCTCACGGAGGGATTGGAACTCACTATCAATGTCAGTTCCTTGGATCGAGAAAAGTATCGAAACGTTTTGTCTAGCCTGACTTTGGAGCATTTGTTGCCCCGGAACAAATTCTCCGGGATAGTTCTGGCACGACCTCGACCTTTCGACTCTTGCTCAGCGATAAGCGGTACGCTGGGAAAACTCTTCGTAAGCAGAAACTCTGTCCAGTTTGTTGATTTCCCACGATTTCGAAACTTTTACGCCTGGGAGAATAGGGTACTCCCATCATCTCGGTGGCCCCGGTTCGTTGCTCAAATCTCCCACCAGTCTATATCCTGAAGAACTTGAAGTACCAATCAAGACCTCTAATCGTCGCTCTTAACCTTTTTACTAGCTCGGTCCCTTCGAAGAGTATTCACGCCGGAGACTCTCGGCTTTCGAGATCCTTGAAATCAACTCCCCGGGTCCCTCGACGACTCCTTTCCCCGTTTTATCGATCACGTTCGGACAAAATCACCGAACGCTTTCCTTGATTTCACATTTCTCCCGCTAAATGGTTACATCGGTTAAAACTAATTTAATAGTTTCGTATTCCGTAACTCGAAATTTTTCAAATACATCCGAAACGTCTTCCTCGTCCTGCTTTAAATTAGTTCCTGTATGTTTCCGCCTCGTGCGAAGACAAACACGGAACACCTTCTGTTCCTTTAACCAATGGGTCAAAAGGTCTTCCTTGGAAAGATGTAAACCACGTTTCCATACATTTTTATTCTAGAACGGAGTAGGCAGGTAGACTTTCTACGCAGTTCCTCTTAAAGATAAGGTCCAAGATCCCCATACTCAAATATTAGCACCGAACTAAAATTAGTCGATCGCCTCCGAATTCCCTGTCCGAAATTCCGCTCGACCGATCCGACGTTCGAACTTCCCGCCAGTTGCGTTCCCGTGACACTCGGCCAACCGAGGTACCCCTGTTAGCCCTTAACCTTTCCACCCGTTCAATTCCTTCCAAGCGCGCACTTCGCACCGGTTCTCTGGATTCTCGCGGCCCTATACGAGCGTCGCGCCAGCGGTGACTCCTTTCGCTTTCTCTCTCTCTCTCTCTCTCTCTCCCTCTTCCCCGTTATTCGCGAAGGAGCGGGGTCGGTCGTCCGTCTCGGTCCGCGTTTTCCGTGGGCGAGACGGCGCAGCGAGACATGGCCGCCAGTCACGAGGTCGCGGGTCGCGGGCGGCGCGGGCAGCGACGGGAAGGGGCGGCGGGGAGGGGGTTACTCGGCCGCGGCGTCGTTTCTCTCGGTCGTGCTCCTCTCTCAGTTCTCCCTCGGCCCTCGGAGGTGAGCGCGTCGCTCGCCCTCTCTTCCGCTGACGCGCGCATCGGGCGACGCCGTCGCACGTGCGTCCCTCGCGAGTGTCGTGCACGTCACGTGACGTCCACCACCCTACGTCGCGAAACTAATGTCGAGTAGACGCCGAACCGAAACAGCGTTGCGGGAGACGCTCGTCCGTGCGAGTCGAAATCGCCGTCTCGATTTCTCGTTTGTCTGGTCTAAATTATGGTAGATCAATGAGCGTCGATCATGGGTAATAATAATAATTCCGAACGGTCTCTCGACAATTGATCCGCCGAAGCGTCCGCGCGAGTGGCTCCGGTCTGCGCTGCCCGCCCATGAGGAACCTCCTGAAATCTCGACCTGCCGTGGGCTCCACCACGGACGGATTCATAGGATTCGGATGGCTGCGTTTAAAAGTTTCCTAAAGGTCGCTGCGATCTTATGGTGAGAACCGAGAAACCGAGGACTCGACCATCAAGAGAGATTCTCCTCGATAAGATGGTTAGGGCGCGCAACTCCTCGGAAAGTTCGCGAGAGCGCACCGAGGAACGATCGGACGGACGTAGGTCGCGCCGTCGCGGGAGTCCGACGTGATTCGCCTTCGAAGGACCGTACTCGTCGCGAAGACTGGATCGAGCGAACGGGACGCCGCACTCCGGACATATCGTAAGAATTCCTAGATCTAACGAATTTAAAAGCGGACCAATGAAATTCTAGCGCAAAAAGCTGGATCTACTCGATCCACGGCGCGAAAGCGCGTTCCCCTGGATGCCCGAGCATTCGTATTCCACTGGCGTTCCAGCGAACGACCAATCAACTGCCTCCCGCGAGGGGAAGCGAGCCAACCTCTGAGTTTAGGGGCACGCTTTGATTTGCGGAAATCCCACGAGCAACTCCGAGAGCTCGCAATCGCTTGCCGATAAGGAAGTCGCTTTGATTTCCTGGAGAGAACCACGACCAATCCGAGCTTCCGGATCCAGGAAGTGGGAAAACGGAACCATCCCTCGAGATGAACTGAATATTCAGCGGGTATCGAGTATGTTCGCGGACCAAAGGTAGAGCTGCACGCTTATCGAAGGAGACTTCGGAATCGACCAATAGAGACACGCTTCGAAGAAGGGACCAAAGATTTTCGGATTTACCTGGGAGACGCGGAAGACCGAAAAGCCGCCGATATGATGGATTGGGGAATCAGACGTGAGTCGTATTCTGTTCTCTCCGATTGTGGGACGGTGACGTGTAGATATATTTTAGATGTTACACACACGAATGCCCCCGTAAACGGAAAAATACATATATTTGCTCTTAACAAAAGACAGCATCGTCGATAGAGATTTGCTCTTCCTGCTGTAATCGCTGCACTAACGGCAAATATGTTTGCAATCGTATCGAATACGAATGTAATCGTAGGCATGCTTCCTTTGAAAAAAAACTGCTTGCTAAATTAATATGTAAATTTGTAACGACGTCCAAGAAAATATCGTTACTCCTGGATCAAATGAGCGATATACGGTTTGTTTTAGCTGGTAAAGTATATTGCAACAATGAACGTAATTTTGTCGCCTGTACAGCGATAACATTTGTACGACCAACTTTTGCTGACTCGTTTACAAATATCTAGATTTGCTGAAATAAATAACACTTTTTATTATGAATGTGAATTATTGTTTTGTGGATAGATACAAGACGTTGCATCGCTGTATATAAATTTTATTGGATATTCCCTGGGAAAGAGAATACGTTCTAATATCGAGTCATCGTTTTGAACAGGATCCAAATAAGTTTTAAGAATATTTATTAGGTCATGCTTGAATTCCCTTCCCAGAAGTGTTATAGTAAAATATTCTCAGAATTCCTCGTTTAAAGCAGGCAGCTTCAAAGCATGCTTTCATTGATTTCACATAAATCTTTATACTACGATGTATTAGCAGTACACTTGAATGCAGACTTATTTTCGCAATTATAAGAGAAATGGCTGAAGAAACGATTTGTCATTCTTGGTACTGTTAATTTATGCAAAACATGAATGTCCCGAATGTAAGAACACGACGTATTCTACAAACATAAAGCTAGCAAAACCAAGCACAAATATCGATGCTTCTGTAGAATGTTTGCATGTCAAACCGTCGTAAAAAGAAAAAAAACATAAAAGATGCTATAAGTTTTTGTACGTCTATTGAGGAATATTTTATTCGTGCACAAGCTGTTGTTTTCGATTTGTACCATAACATAATGTAGGACAAGGATGTACTGACATAAACGGCTAACGCGACCACCAGATAAAGACACATTGTTCCGAGACCTAACTGCTTTGGCAGATGTGTAGATATAATCTTGGTTCTCTAATCAAGGATCGCTATATAGCTGCCACTAATCCTCGGCCACGAGATGAAAAGGAAAGGGGACGCCTTTTGTGGCTAACAGAGCTAAATTTGTTCACCATACAAAATTATTCCCCATGATATTGCTTTGATATTGATTCATTCACCATAGCCCTTTTATATTATGGGTTTACATTAACGAAGTATTGTTCTCTACTTTTGATAGAGAATTGATCCCGCGCAACGTACCTTGCCAGATCTCATCTGGCGGGACAAGTTAAAGCCGATGAAATTTAAACCCAACTTCGCCAAATCATTCATTCGTTCTTTTCCTATCATCGACTAGATAAGAGGTAAACGGTGTTTTGGTTAGGTGATCCACCAGATACGATATGAACCACCCTGTACATGAGCCGGCATATCTGTGCACACTTTTGCCAGCCGCTGACATTATACTTTCAGCACTCCTGGAGTCGTTTGTACTTCACCGTTTGCTTCGATTTGCGATTCAGAGTATGCAGGGTCGGATTGAGTTTTATGACTTCGAAAACGGTTCCGGGTCGTCACCCATGGAAGCGAGCTACTTCCTCGGTGGAATTTCTTTCGAAGCTACGAAGCGAAGCGCGGGTCACGATAAAGTAGCTCGCTAACTAATTTGACATATCTTCCTAACCGAGGTTTTCTAAGATCATGGAAGCACCTAATTACTTCCGAAAATATTCACTAAACCACTTTATCGTACGTATCGTTGTCCAGTTCTGTGCACATCCATTGAAAACGACGCCTTAGTAAAAACCGGAATAGTATGTAGTATGAGTTGAAAATATTCATAAAACCGATCTGGGTAAAGGAATGAAATTTGCAATACTTGTAAAAAGTGAATGTAAATGGAGATCTTTTACCGATTTCACTATTTAACAAATAAACCACTGAAAAGTTAAAACTATCGGCATTAATGATACCGATGGCAAAGCATCGTTTCGTCCGATATGCAGCAATTTTCTTCACGTTGAACGGATGGGCTGTAGCTACAAGAATTTAGAACTGATTATTCCTACGTTGCAGTAAATGATTTCTGTTGACTAATAATCCGTACATTGCAAAAGAAGCTCTTTGGCTGAACTGCTAGGTATTTTATCTCATGAAATTATTCTTTACATGTGCATCGAGATCGCTCTGGTCTAACTTCGGGTAAAAACGTTAGTTGCGTCAAGCTTTTTTCCATATTCCAATTAAAGTGCACTCCATCGATTGTGCATTAGACGTAACGATGAGTCTTCGTTCAACTTGGATTGTCCTTTCGATCGCTTCAACATTTCCGATACGCTATTTCCGTGCTGATCGTCGAGCCGTCATGTCGAGAACTCGCTTCTTTTCTATTCCAAGGAAAAGTGTTCCTTATGTATATTCGCTTCTCGATTACGACAAACTGGAGACCCTAATTACTTTCCTCGGTACCGTTAGCGAGCGTTGTAAACGCTCAGCCGAGCGTCGAAACGGACGACGAGGATAGGGCGTACTTGCGGAAAGAGTCGAGGATTCCATTTCCGCAATTTCTCTTCCATGTAAGTGTACCTTGAACTTCCTTTGTGGCTCCTTCCGTGGTTTGTCGTCGATCTGAGTATTTTTGACCCATCTTGTTAATAGCTTAGAAACTGCATCGATGGGTTCCCTATAATTCGTTTCCAAATTAAATTTAGGTGCGCGGGGTTGCGGTTAAATCGGTACCAGGAAGCGATGACGAAAGTACATCGGAACAAAGTCGTTTACACTGCATCTTAAATTGTAATCAGTCTTGGAAGCAGATTCTTCTCTGTCATCTATCGTTTCTTTTTAATTGATAACTTCCAGATGTGATCGACTTAACGCAATTAAATTATTCCGCTTCCGTGCACAATAGAAATAATGTATCCTTTAAGAGAAATTTACCTCGGGAAAGAATTACCTGAAAATCTTGCGAAATGTAAGTTAATTAGATGTGTCCATCACGATTAAGAAAACCGGAGTGTAATCAGGTTGGTGAAAACGTGTTGTGGATCGCCTGCAATCGAGTTGCAGGAAACCGATTGCAAATGATTCGCAATCGGATGGAAAATTGCTGTGGACTTACAGCCTCGCCAATTGGTTTCCTCCGAATGGATTATTGAAACGTAACGAGTCGCTGATGGGCAGGTGAAACGTTCTCTTTAGCGGATCGCAATCTATTTTTTCAGCTCAATCTGTCAAATGCAGATTCAATTTTATACTCTCTGTAAGTCAGTGCAGACTTTTTTTTTTATCAAGAGTCTTCGTCAATAAAATTTCAATTCACTTATTAATTTGATCACTGATGGCATGGGACGAAGTGCGTTCATATTAAAACCTCGGAAATGTTGAATAGACTGTTTCAGTCCTAGACCCTACGCTTGTTGCAAGAGGTTATAAGAAATAAGCACCAGTCAAAACAAACAGATTAAAACGATGTTAATAACGGAAATCGCCGAATTTAGACGCGAACGTTGATCATTTTCTCTATATTAGTGAAAGTTGTATTTCTACGCATATACGTACAATATATGATTATTCTAACATAGGATAGTGTGGCGATTACATTCCTACGAACGTTAACTCGCTCTTTTTATCTTTCCATTCTCCTTTTTATATTTTACCAATAAAATATATTTCGTCTTTTTATGCCTCTTTTTCCTCTGTTAAGTCCACTTAAGACGTGGTTGCAGGGCATGCGTGCTTGTAAATCCTCGAAAAGACATAGGACTCGTGCGGGCCTGGAAAATGTCCACATCTGGGCATTTGTGGCCCACAAAATCGTCCTCGGGAGTTTTTTTTGTTTTACAAAATTCTTAGTCATTCTCTAGCTGGCCGAAATAAACATTGTTCTCCTTGCAACAAATCGTTGTGTGATTATTTCGACGCAGCGCTCTGCGCACCTCGGTGGCATTTTTCACGTGCCTTTAACAGACTGAAATTCTTGTTATATGAGTAAATGATAATTTAATTTTTAAGTAATATTTTTCATAGAACATATTTTATAACATTACACGAGCATAAAATCCTCTTGCCCTTCTGGTGTTATCGTCGTTCGGGTCAGAATTCGAGTGAATTTGAAATGAAATACTTGTTATTTCATAAATACTCGTTAATGCTTGTGCTCAATTTTCTCAGGAAAAACTTGACTCATTACCATTACATACGGTCGAATCGGTCATTCATTCTTGTTGAGGAGTACGCGTTCCCACGGCATTACATCCGTTAATCATTAAATTACATCTTCCCATTTTGAGCGCGTTTTAACAGTGAAACTATGCCGGGTAGAGCGCAAGATGCATCCACCGTTGTTTTCTGATTCAAAACGGGAAATATATCGCTTTTTAGCTACGTGTTTTCTTCCTATCTCCCCAAAAACTTTCTATATTTGAAATCGTCTTGTATCTCGTCTCATAAACGAGAAATACACCGCGCTATACGAGACTCGTGTTATATACAAAAAAGGCGTCACAATATATATATATACACGTGTAGAAATTCGCGTTATACGGAAGTCTACTGTAATTTAACAACTACTTTTAGTTGCTACGAATGTTTATTCTTGCCGTAGGTACCGATGTCTGAGAGAAAACGGTGCTTCGCGTTTCTGCGAATCTTTCTCGCGAATTATACACCTCTTTGCGGGGACTCGCTCGACAAGGGTGCACTGTATACACACGTGTCAAAGAGTAACACGGTGCTAGTTGGTCCCCAGAGGTTACGATTGACCTCGTTACGCCAGTCGCGCATATGTCGCGGTCCCGTGTCGCGACAATTCTCCCTCCAGCTGTCAAGTCATTCAAGGCCGATTATCGAGGCACCGATTCGAGAGTCATGATTAAAAACGTGCTAAATTCACCGGTGCACCTCTCAGGAGAGCTGCACTCACGACGAGAAGAAAGCAATTGCGTGAAGGAAAGGATGTAATCGAAGCCTTTGAAGACTGTTTTGCGAAAGGAAATGCAGTCCTTAGGGAATTCGGGAAGTGCTCCGATTTCAATAGTTGTACCGCATTTTATGCGCGCTCCGGTTTAGGGAAATAGAGGAAGTTAAAGCATCGCGATTTTTCATCTTCCATCATTCGCCGCAATTGCGTGAACGGTTCGTTAATATTTCACAAGCAAGATGGTAAATTGCGGTTCCTAGGGGAAATATCGCTCACGTGTTAGGAAAATGAGGTCGTTTCGGATCAGTCTTTTATAAGCGTGCTGGATATTATGGAATACATACTGTCAGTCGGCGTTGCGCTTATAAAATTATGTAGAAATAAGTTCTTTTGCAATTGATCTTTCTACACATTTTCTTGAAAAAGAAAGGAATTATAGTACCACTTCTTATTCAGAAGAACACATTGCACGCATAGTCTCCAAATTCTGACCGTCCAGAGTATATTTAATGTGTATTTCTGAAAGCCCGTGTTGACTGTGTCTACAAATACATCCAATTTTACTTCGTTAATCGGTTATTACCTAATAACCTAATATTAACTCATTAGTTAATAAGCTTAATATAACCTAACCCAAAGAAGGGTGAAATATTATGTAACGGAATATCGAACCCTGAACTTCGTCACTTGGCCTCAAATTCCCGAGGGAGTATTCGGTTTGTTTGCAAACAGAGTACTTTGTTCATTGTGGGTTTACCTACGTCAAAGATGTTTTGCTAGCCGGACGAAGTAATTCTCTCTAACAACCCAATATTGGGTGCGCTCTATCAAGAGCGTGTCTATTTTTACCGTTCGTTTCGTTAGTTCCTTGACTTCGACGAACCAGATGCGCATAGGTCAATATCTGGGCCAGTCGGCTTGTTCCAGCAATTGTAATCCGTTTAAGCGACGATCCCTTAATTACCCTCTCTTTTGAATTATTGGAACTCTTCCTGGTATTCATTTACGATTGCGACAATGTACACCTTGCCCCACATCTACTCGTTTACGAGACATGTGGCGTGTGATCGTTTTTAATTAACAATATATTCACATGTAAATGCTTGAAAAAGGCGGCTTATTACAACTTTTTTTTTTGGATAAAACAGTATCACGGGGTACGAAATCTTTTTGACATTAATTAAAGAATATTTGAAGATGGCAAAAAATTATATTGTTTCTTGGGTGTAGCTTTGAATATGTTATATATTACTGTGAAGAAACATAACATAAAATATGACAATAAGCCGATCTGAAATATTAAATCCAATGTTTTCCTTAAAATATATGTGGAAATTCAATGACTGATTCACGTTTAAACTAAAAGTATTCTAAATTAATTTGGAGACAAAAAGTAATTTGCATCCGTCCGTCGCGCAGAACTTTGAGAGACTTCACGATTTATAGGGATACTGCCAGAGCCATTCGCGTTGTACTTTTAATGACTTTAGGCTTTATTAAGAATCTTTTCGGTGTTTGATTTTCTTTGGGACCGGTTACCCACGTTCCGTAACCTTTAATCCGATTCTTCGCTTCTTTGCTTTCGATGTAAGTGCGCTACCTCGCTTGAAAGGTGACTTAACGCGTTTTTTCATTCATCACCCTTCCATCGGCTTGCGTATCTTGAATTAGAACTATGCAGTGCTGCTCCGAGCGTCCGATCTTTTTCAATCTGACAATCTGACACGGGCAGAAACTGACTTCGATGCCACGTATTTGGAGGAGGTTGTGAGAGGAAACGTCAGTTGCAAGTGATGGCACGAAGCCGTCGCCGATCAATGCAGTCGTACTCTGAAACTGCATTGGCACGGGATGAAGAAAGTCCACCTCGAATAGAAGTTTTTGAATTCGAAAAGTCGATGTGTAGCCTGTTTGTCTCGTTCGCTCGCGTGCACTTTAAACGATTGGGTCAATAGTTTTTTCTCCTCGTTACACTTGGCAGGAACCTCCGCACACCTGCGTCCGGTAACACTCGTCTATTAAGTGATTGGGGTAATACAATCTCTTTCTCTCTCCTGCTCACTCGCTCTTGCATTTAAATTACTTATACCAAATAACGCGGTGCTATTAAAGAATGAAGAATCTTTATTGACGTTTTAGGAAAACGTACGTTTACTGTGAAAACTTTATTCCGCTTGCGCTTGGAGATTTCAATTACCTGTGCCGTTCAACGAGCTCGGATATCTCGTTAGGAACATACTTAATGTCACTGGAGCCGTTGGCAGAGAAGGTTCAAGACCGGTAACATTCTCCTTGTTATTTGTGTTCCCTGCGTAAATCCAAGATGGTACTTCCACTTCGTAGATCTTCGTGGAGATTTGTGTATAGATATGCGATAACCTTTACACCCACGCTAAAATCGACATTAAACACCCGTATACTGTTCCGAGGATGAACTTACAGGAATCCATCGCTGTGTTAGTATGCCCTCTTCCTTTTCGCACGCTCCAACGCTGAAGCTTATTGCAGTTTCTGTTCTCACACCTAATCAGAGGAAGCTGGCTTGAAAATTGTAATTTCGCTTACCGTTGACGTTGCAGGTCCAAAAATAATGAAATCTCGCTTTGAATTTTTTTTATCGTTTTCTGCGCTTTCGGTAGGAGATTTCCGATAAATGTAACGTTTTCAATCGTCATCGCCAATGTCAATTTCTGTTCCCGGTCTTAATGGAGAAACGATAATACTCCGTGGAACGCAGAGATTTTCCATCTTCATCTCTTTGAGCAGGGACTGAAATGGTACACGTCATTGAAATTAATAGGCTTATAACAGTTACGATCATTAAGACTCATGAATGGCCTTAGATTAAATTATAGTAGAGTAACCTTCAACATCTGGATTAAAGATAAATCTGAGGTTAATATCAAAAACTTTATTGACAGCGAGATACCTATATAACTTTGTAGCAAGGTCTAGGCAAATTATAAAGACGCGTATATTTTGCCGTGCTAAGGATATGGCACTTGTTTTTGGTAAAAAAAAAATAGAGGAAACTAAAAATAAATAATAAAAAAAGTATACCGCTTTAGTGAACCGAGTACTAAAAAGTTTCGATACTTAATCCGAGTTTCTCACCTTGAGGCACGTGTTTTATAGGTACTTTGGTGTGGCATTTTTATTCACAGAAATCTGTGCCTTAAACTACCGACATTAAAAAAGTGTTTCACTAAAATCTAGGAATATACGTATAATCTTGTGTTCCCGCACATTCGTTTCCGTCTATAAACTAATAGAGTTACTCTGAAATAGATGAGCAGCATTTTCTTTATATGAAAATAATTGCCCGTGGTTTATCTTAAAAAACTGAAACTTTTGTTATAGTTGCATAAAAGGATTCAGAACTTAAAACAGTACAAAAAATATTTTATGTAATATGAAGCATTGAACTAACCGCTTAAATTAACACAACTGTTTTCAAAATGTTAAATTTTCAATGTCGTATAATTTTCGAATCAAAAGTTTACGCGCAGTGCTGCAACATTATAAGCTTTAAAATGTTTCTAATGGGCCCCGTGTTTGACAGATCTAACGATTACCAGCAGCATTGCTTGGAAGCTTAGCATGCAGTTTCTCAAACGGAGTTTCCTATCATATCGTTATTTAACGCGCTCGCAGGAAACGGTGGCTTAGAATAAATTTTCATAGATCGCCGCCCGAGAACAATGGCTCCTTCATTACCATAACTCGGCGCCTGTTATTTCTGGGTGCAACGAGCGATCTGATTGCACAGCTGCAAAGAATACTTTTTTTCTCCCTTATCGTCGTATTTTTGGCGATTGAGAAATCTCTTAGCCTCTAGATTATACTTTACCCCTGGGAACCGGGCAATATTTATATTTTGGATTCGAGATACTCGTTAGAAAAATTTGTTGGCTGTAACTCAAAAGGAAATCGAACTAATTGTAATCGAATCGCGACTCATCAAATTACGTGGTTTATATAAATCTGTTTTTATTACAACAGAAAATTATTGCCGTCATGAGGACGCTCCGTTAACAACGCCAATCGGTCTTTCAATTGTAAAATATCTAAATTGGCTAACAAAATGAAATTATACCGGTAACACTTTTTTTTTACTCCAGTTACGGTACACAGTTTCTTTACTGCACTTTCTTGCTTTCGAAGTTCAAGCGTTCTCCTGATTTCTCCAAGGTTTAGCATTATCTGGGGAATCAACTCGTTCGCCTGCTCGCCAGTTTCCTTTATATACTATTCAGTGAAATATGCATTAACTTCCGATGGCAGGGGTCACTGTCAATACAGCGTTGACGTCCGGAAAGGTTGATTGGAGTTGAACTTAAGTTCATAACATTTGAAGCTGATAGGTGTCCTCCCAGTAAATAATTTAACCATTACGTTAAATTCACCATTCCATCGATTGTACTTCGCTAAACTTCTCAGATTATTTTTAAACGCTTTTTTAGGCACAGCCTTTCTCCATTCCGTTAAATGAGTATTGATTTTTATTAGTCTTTACTTACTTTTATTTAAATTGACCTCAACCTAGTAAAAATCTTGCACTTCACCATCCAAAAGATAGGAACCCAATCCCTGATAGTTAGTATTCGAATTTCATCGTGGATCTTGACTTTTAACTGTCGGTGACGAATTGGTTCGTCGAATGGAACCCTCATGTTAATTCGCACTTCTCTGGGATGCATGCAATTATAAGCTGAATTTGGAACAAACGTCCAACTCGGTAAAGTGCTTACGTCCTAGGAGATCGATTGAACCCGAAGGGAACGGAGCTTCCAGTATGGGGCTCGGCGTCCGACTCCTCGACGGTGAATTAATTTAACACCCCGACGTCTAGACAGCAGCTGTCCAATTGTTTTCTTATGGGCGGCAGTTCGCTCGAATCCAGTTTACCGAAAACACACGGTAGATGAAAAAAAATCGCTTCACCATCAGGAGTGGAGGAACTTTAGAGCTCTTGAACAGGGGCGAATTCTGCAGTCGATTAACTCGAGATATAACTCGCACAATAAAGTGTAACATCTTAATCGATCCAAGTAGAAGGGGAACGATAGAAGATATAACGCTTAGTAGGGCAATTTAACATTTTATTTGCGAATTTTTTCGATCTAGTACCCAATTACACTTTTCTAGTTATTCCTTCAGGGGAGCCGGGATATCGCTTGTTCATCAGAAGTGGCAAATTCTCCGGATTATTCGCACCTCGTGTGGGTTTCCTTGGATGTAGTTATCCGTGCGAATTCGATTAAACGCCCAAAGTGGTCGGCACCCGAGGAAGGGGTTTATTTCGGAGCAAGGGGCCGAGGGTTTTAACTCTATCACTGAAAACTGCATTACCGAAGGCTAAACTGGATGACTCTCACAATCATATGTAATTATGATGTAGGACACCAAAAATAAAGTAATTTTGAATATATCACCAGTGACATTCCCTTTCCGAATTACTGTGATTTATTTGAGAAAATCGAGAATGCACCTCTGACTTCGTATCTGTCGAGTTCAGCCGAAGTCTCGTAAGTTCTAGGATGCCTCTTCCGAGTATGATAGTCACGTGCAGTATTGGCTAATTGATAATTACTTACTTCAAGTTGAGTGAATCCGCCGAGTCCACATTGTAAAGTTGGTTACCAACGTCAGTTGCTGTTAGTAGTATTTAATTGTTAAAGTTGGTTTCTACGCGATTGCAAATACCACTCATCTAGTTGTCCATAGATTTGTTAGCATTCATTTAGCCTTTCCCTCTTTTCGATTCACCAACCTAGGTTCGAGGTTTGATGAATATTTGATAAAAAAGACCGTTTTTTTTTTTCACTGTTTCCGAACGTCACGCTTATAGATCCACCTTCGTGCCGTTTCAGTAGTCGGACAATGCTGGCACTAGCCCGATTAGCGATTTGCAATTTAACGCGCGTTCATTCGCTTTTATTACACGAACCAGAGGCGATGTCAAAGGTGGTGCGGCTCAAACAACGTCCCGGAATCAATTTATTGACTGCACCTGCCACTTCACGTTATCTATTCATGAGTGGAATAATGCGTTTACGTTAAGTTAAAAATATGATGTTCAATTCGATTCTGATGACTTTCAGGTACCCTAAAGCCGTATGCATACGTCCCGCCAAAACCGGCGCCGACGCCGACTTTTCTGCCAAAAACAATGTAATTTTCATTTATTTACATTATCACCACCGAAAAAAAAAAAACAGTATCGGCACCGATTTTGCTGGTCGGGTGTCAGTAATGTCCATTTAGCACCATTTTGGACATTATAAATATCCTATCTTTTTCTACTGAAGTACTTATCGCCAATTTTGAGATATGGCCACGGTGCATTAATTTTCGCTAATTAATTTCTAGATCCAGAAATATCATTACTTGGAAATCGTACCGTACTAGACTGCAATGAAAGATTAAATGTCGCTCTTTACTGTTACGAGGAAATAAAATGCGTTTATTTTATCGCAGACGCCACTAAAGAAAATGGATCCTTTCCCTTGAATGGGGGTTATTTTCTCTTCGATCCCACGAAATTTGACGCGATGAAATGTACACAAGGCTCATCCCCTTAACATTTGTATAATTAAAGCATGTCGCGGAAGTACCAAAACTTCCGGGAGGGAAATATTTTTTCGTCGAAAATTAGACACGAACCCGTAACTCGTGTTTAGTGCTAGGTAAAAGTGCGTAAGGTAAGTGTACCAGTGGTCGAACTCGTCCCAGTTACCGAACACCACCTTAAACATTTCCTTTTATTAAGCATTCCATGAATAATGGCTGTTCGAACACTGATACATTCGACTTTTCTATCGTTTTCGCAACATCAATAATAAATTACTCATATTTACATATATACAGCATGTGTTTTGGAGACTATAAATTCTGTTTTTTTTTACGTTGATTCAAATCATCTCTACCTCATATCGGTCTTTATGTGTTTAATCTTAATCTGAATCTGAAGGGCGTCTTAAGTATGCGGCCACTGGTACACTTATCTTGTACCTTTTTTTTTCTATCGATATTTATCTACCTTTTAACATCAACACCAATATAGTCAGTTTTCTACTTAATTTCTCGATGTCAATGATATTGGATCCGCGGTGATAAAATATGATTATTATCGATATAGTCGTCACGGTTGATTTTAAATGACAAATTCTGACGCGTGTGGGTAGTACCTTACATAGGTAAACGCTCGAGGATTTCGTTGTACACGCATTCAATGGTTATGATAATTCAACATCGATCTTCGTTAACCGAGGTCGCATGTGTTACAGCGAGACACTCAGCTGATTTACTACGGCGGAGTATGTCGCGTGCAGGTGATAATCCCAACGGAAAACGGACGAGCCACCAACCGCGGTCGTTTTTCCCTTTGCGTTTTGTTTTTACATCGAATACCGTGAAGGTATAAAGTCGCTTCCTCGGACCCGATAAAACGATGAAATTGGCCTTTTGCAGTACATTGGATCCCATCGGCGGTCATATTCTTCAGGATAATGTATTTCACCACAGTGTCCGATTTGCATTTCACGCGTCCATGCACTTCCTTTATCCCGATACCCATAAAGCAACGAAAGGGACGATCGCAACGACGCGTCCTTTCCTTCAACATTTTCACAAACCGTCGCACCGACAGCTAATGCTATAGCCATGTCCTTGGTGCGTTAAAATAGTCCCACAGAAGTATGCCGCAACGACTTTTTTTTTTTACTACACTTGGATGAAAATAAACCAATTTACCGAGCGCGTAATTTATGTACGAAACACGTAAGCCGGAGTAGTTCGGGAACATTCGGCCCACTTGCTAAAGCTACATTTCTGGTTTGTAGTGTCGAATGTAAAGGAGGTGTCGCCTACCTGACTTATTTTAAGAAAAGCATACGTAACCTTATAATTATCACAATATTATATGTTAAGATAAGGATTCAAAAGATGGAATAGTAAACGTAAATATGATAAGTGTTTCGTCTAAGTAATCGCGGACTATTGTACGCTAATTAATATGGGATATATTTTCGGTATAAGTGGAAAGTTTTGATATATACAACCGCAATCCTGGGACCTCCCCTGTAACAGTAGGGAAAGAAATTAGTCGCGATACCGATCGATATGCCTAAAATGGCACGCTGTTGCACGTCACGCTCAAAAGTCATGCACGTTCCAATTTCTAAAAATAACTTGGCCTGCGAGCGCACGGCCTACTGGAATCATTATTAATAAGTTCGACTAAAGATTAAAATAAACTGAAAACGAGAAGAGGAAGGAACGACATCCGACTCCCCTCTTGTTGAAAGGCCTCTTTAGACACGATACCTCGAAAGGTTTTCAAGGACGTGTTTGCAGTTTTTTCCCGAGACTTTCACCCCTAATAGAAATTAATGTCACTAATCACTTTCCAAGTGTACGAGAGGGTACATCCTTTTAAGTTATACGTTATTCCCAGTTATCGTCGGTTAATTCCTAAATAGTATAACCGAAACTTTGACTATACGAAGTTATAGAAAAGAAATATATTTCCTGTAATCAGGTATTCAGAAATAATTCATCGGAATAGATAATAATTAAAAAATTAATTTAAATAATGGACTGAACGTTTTATCTTTGTTCAAAATGGTGTACTCTTCAAATCCTAGTACACTGCGTACCGGATCTTCTTTTCGGATAACTTCTTTTTTCTATAATCAATCATTTATTACATTCTGAAAAAATAAATGCTCGGATATTTTTTCAACGTATGCGTTTTTGCATGTAACGTGAGCATTGAAGAGTACTGAACACGTCTAATATTTATCCAGGCGCACAATATCCGTTCGTTATTGATTTGGTAAACATAAACAATAGTAATCTCCCGAACAAGGTGTTACAAATTAAACAGTTTTTTTATACAGTTATTTATTTATTTCTTCTTTCACGGCAATTCTGTAAGACGCGTTTTAATGCGCGCCGTTTGATCATTAATACTACGAGATCGCCTCTTCATTAGATTTTCGACTAATTTAATCATCTTCGTGGTACGGTTGCCATAGACTAGTTTCACATTCTGAATCAAACTGAAGCAAATGTGGGATGTCCAATCAAGGTCCGACATGCCTACGGTAACGTTGCCACAGTGTGTCAGGTCCGGCGGTTGTTTACTGGCGTCCCTGCCAGTTCGGTACGATCGGTCGGATTATGCAATGAATAATGATTTCGGTATGTTTACCTCAATTGGCACCACCGTTTGTACCTTCGGAATAGGATGAACACGAACTTTGGCTTTGGGGAGCACATCGAAATATCGATTGTTCGTGCACATGCTATTTCGCGGTACTGACCGAGTGTGTATATGTGCACGCGCTTATGCAGACGTCATTCACCCTGTATCTGACCTCAATGTGTACCTATATACCTAGATTCGTGTGCGTAGAACTCGGTTCTATTTACCCCTTTGCCCAGGGTGCTAACTTCGGAAGTTAAAGTTCATTGCGGTGTGCTTTCACTCGCTATCATAGGACGCACTGTATAGACTGGCTTACAGGGAACAATGTATCGATCGATGCTTTCTCGAAACTTTATATCTGTATGCTTAAGCTAGAAATATTATTATCATTTTCATAATAGGTATGTAATGAAACTTCCGCGAAACTGCATACAAACATTTTAATAATCTCGTGTACGTTGAAGGACTTTTGTGAACACTTTTTATACATTCTCGTTTTCTGTAAATAGAAAATAAAAGAACGAAATTAAGCGTCTGTCGATCTCATGTTTCATCGAGATCGTGATTATCTGACGATTGCTAAAAATCACATAAAGGAGGAACTCTAACCTTCATTACGTATCAAGAAAGTAATAGATGGTAGGGGCATCGAAGGCGAATGACATTTATTACGCTCTTTAATATTTCTTCAAACAACGCGCCACTCGGTGAATTAGATGCTCTTGTATTCTATTTTTGGGTCGGAATTCATTAAAACGCGGAACTCCCAGAGAATCTAGAACATTGCGACGATCAATTTTGAGTACTACCGTCTTGTTTAGTCCCCTTTTGCGCCGTCCTATATTTGTTTTTCCTTGTTACACTTTACTACTTTGGTCGATATAATAATTAGGTACGTTGCAGTTCTCTTCGTGCACATATATCTGGGTTGTATACATAACCGCTCGCGCATTTATTATTGGTATGGTAATCCTGAATAGAAGCGGAATATAAAGCGCGATGCAAAGTTTTCAAACGCGATATAATTGGATCCCCATGAACACGTGTCAGTTGAAAAAGCTTTGAAATCTCCATGGTGTGCATCGTGCAATACTTGCCACATTAAGTGAAGATTAAGTCTCAAGGTGGCAAGTACGAAGTTCTACCTCGCCTAGGTGTTTGTTGCTGATTAAACGCAACATCGTGTCAAGGTGAAATCTCAATTTGCCCGCTTTCGAGATGTACTTGCTCGCTACCTGCCAATTTCAACATTAACCTCAATTTTCAACGAACCCATGCAGCGACTGTCTCCTCGAAATGGGCCAAGAAACAACGAAATTACCCAGGAATCATCCGACCGTGATCTAAAGTTAATATATTTTTAATTGAGCCGCAAGTAGAGCTCCAAGCAACTAATCGTATAACCAACCTTTATGCTCGTCCAAGGTTGACTAGGGAAGGTACCTCGAGTTCGATCGACCTCAGAAACTGGTGGATCCGATCCTCGGGCTATTCTTCACCGCGATAATAACTTCGATGGAGCATCGCAAGGTTGCGATTCATTATGGTGCGTCTACCCTGTCAGCGGAGAGAAGCGATACGACGCCTTCGTTAATTACGTTTATGACGTTAAATTGCGCCCCTCCGACTCGTATTACCGGCTGCTATAGCTTTTCTCCTCTCATTGATGTGTCGTAAGAAGATAGTACAGGAAAATCTGTATAGAAAATACGAGTTTTTCTTGGGAATTCTAACTGAAGCCTGACATCGAATTATAGTTATTTTTAACACTCCGTTTACGAATGTCGAAGGAACTTCGATATTACTTACCGCTCTTTACAATTCCTTCTCGCGGGTCAATACCTAATTCTTGCGAATTTACATCCATCTATAGTATTCGTATCGATAACCGATAAAATCTGATTGATACCCTGGTATCGTCTTCGTGGCGTCATTGAAGATCATAAATGTTTCCTTTTTTACGGTGACCTTATTTGATTTACAGGTAATTGTGTCATAAATGCCTTATTGACGTTGGAACCGACCAGGAATACGTTAAAAACTTAGTTACGGTCGGTGAGATACGCTACCGCTTGGTTACCTACCATCGATTCTCCTCTTTAATAATTTACCCGGTGATATCGAGGGATGTCAACTGCATTACCGACGTTACCGACATTTTGAATGCTTTGGATAAATCGACGATAACAAAATAACGAATAAATTTTTCCTAACGAATTATAAAATATGCGTTCATAGCGATTACCAGCGTGCATAATGTTTCACCCTGATTTTAAGGTAGAAATTTCAAATAGATAAGTTTCATGGGGGACACCATTTTTAGTAGATTCGAGGGACGGTCTTGAAATTTAATAATGCAGAGCTTCCCCTTTCACTCGCACGTTCTAAAACAAGAAAACTCTAAAACGCTTAAACTGAAAACTTGATTTTAGAAAACCCACCCTTTTGTCGGGTGTCGTCGAAAATATTGAACCGTGGTGCCATCTTTCCCAGAACCTGCAAACTCTGTAGAACCGCGCAGTTTCATTCAGTTTTGAGAGAATCCGCAAGGGTGTTCTCGTACCCTGAATTCGTGTACCCATTTTACAAAAAATCCCTTTGTCACCTATTTTGGCGCTATTTCCTTGATTTAGGAGTATGATTATTGTTGCATGTCAACGGAAATGAAAAGTCGAGTGAATCTCGAGCCATGCGCCCAGTGGAAGGCGAGAGGAATTACACGCTTTTTGTTTCGGTAGAAAGTTTCACAATGGAACCTGTATGAGGATCTGCGGCTGGCGAAGTCGACATTGCAGGGACTTTAATAAGACAACTTGGGGACTTCGATTGCCCTTGCGAACTCGATTACTAGCCGCACAAGCGGCAAGTTTCTTTCGGTGCCCATTAACGACAGCTTCGAAACTCTAGGACGGTTACCGTGGAGGAAACTTCCGACTTTGCAGGGGTGACGTGTTTCTCTCGTGCTTTCGAAATCCCTGGAAACCTGCAAACTTTGCACTCGCTTTCAGGACATTGTTTACCTCCGACACGCAACTGCGTATTAAATAGTTAATTATAAATTTAATCGTTGAACGTTATGAGCAAGCAGGACTGCATTGCTGGTCCCCCCAAAGGTTAACGTCAACCGCAGAATGTTACAAAGTTGCGAATGGTGGCTTTATAGATTGTCATATTAAACTTAATTAAATTCATTCAGAAATATATTTATTTGACATTTATGACAATTCCTAAACTTCAGATGCTTTTTAGCTCTGAATAAAAAAAATAATGGGTCAATGCCGGAACATAAAAGCTGAACATTATCTGTACTTTATTTTATAATTTGTGAAATCAGTGAAAATACATAAAAGACTTGATGATTGAACGTTCATGTACATTATTTGTACTAATGTTCATCTATCTCTTTTTCTAATAATTTTATGGGAAAAATTATGCGAGAAGAAATTTGATAGAACTAAATAAAATACGGCAAAAAGCAAGAAATTTCGAAAGCTTTTGCAAAGGTTTGTTTCACTAGACTAGAATTACGTGAATTTCTTCCTGATACAAATGTAGTAACAAAGGTATCATAATTAATGTGATAAACAAAGAAAAATGTAATAATATTATATTATGTAAACTTTGAATCGGCTACATCCCAAAAATCGTTAATACCTTTGTTATCCAGGAAATCCCCTTCAGTGTTTCGTTAAAACGCTTTATTTGAATACAAACAAATACCGTCAAGTCCACTGTCCTAAAGTATCCTACTTCATTGATACTCGCGAATTTTTCTTTATGTTTCAACTTAATTAACTAGTTGACTTCGTCGACATATTTGAAACGTGTTTTCACGACGAGTATACTCGTCAAACTCAGCTAAATGGTTAAGAGGACATGAAAGGCGCTAAGAAATGTAATCTACGTCGATAAAGTAAAATTCATCTATACCCTTTTTGGTGGTAATGCCGTTTTGAATACTCAAGTGGTAACATAAGCTGGCGCGTTCCATTACCAACATTTATATTTATGTTGAAGTATTTTACAGTCTACGTTGAGAATTATACGAACTGAACGGTTCTATATGTCATTTTGGCAAAGTAATGATAAAAAGGTCGATGTAAAACTGTTGAAATCCCATGAATTCATGACTGTTTATATTTTGACGAACCAACGTCGCCATCTGTGGCGTTAGCTGCAACTAAATTTTTGCTCTAAAAACACGTGTTGACCGTAGGACAAGTTAGCATTCTTTTGCAATCGTTGGTGAAAATATTTACCACATTTTCCTATCTAACTCTGTAATATTCCATTTCTACGATATTCTGAATTGCTCGAGCTAGGTCCTGAAACTCTTCATTTTCGATTCTAAGCCTCCAAGAAGCGTAGAACATCGAAAACATACACGGATTACGCCATGTTGGTTCTTGTCCATGATAAATAAATAAATTTTTGATGAAGAATGAAATTTCATGAGTTTCAGGATCTACTTTAGGGCCTCCATATTCACGTGGTAAAATTTGAAACGAATCGATACACCCAGTTCGGAGATTATTTTCCTAAACGATTTGACTTCTTAGATATATAGGCTGACTTTCATATCCTCTTAAAGAAACGTCAATGTCCGACAAGAGATTTTATCCTGCGACAATCGAGACACCACGGAAATGAATTCCGCTAAAGATTTAGATTGACATTTTTAACGGTTCTTCACGTAAAATGGCAGCATTTCCAGGACAATCTGCGATAGAAGTGGCCAAATTAATGAGGACTGCTTGTCGGAAATTGCCCCTTTTATCGTCGCCCTTAACGTGCTCGCTACGGTTCCGGAGAACGACTTACATTGCGAAGGTAATACAATCCGTAGACCATTATTGAGCTTGAGAGGTATCTTGAACTTCTCGGAAAAATTGAATGATTCAAAGAACTGCAGTGGAAACGGCGCTCGAAGAAAAACGAAGTAATAGAAAACTGCACAACATCAACAAAGTTAAAATCCCAAAAGTGATTCATCTTCGAGATACACATCAGATATCGTAGATTTATTCCCTCTGTTCACCTGCTCTTAACTTCGACATTTTCTTTTCATATTATATCCTCTAATAATAAATGCTCTCATCATTTTTAAAATACAATTTTAACGGTTGAGAAGAGCGTCCGGTTAAATCGCTAGTTTTGAGGTAAGCCTTTCACTTGAATGGACGGAATACATCGACATTGGCATGAAAAGTGAACTATTTGACTTTTATTAGTCCAGTGGTTTCTGTATTCGCTAAACATGCCATTCCGTTGGGTGCAAAATTACTCGGATCAAAAACCGTAAAAGTATTCGATGAGAAGTTCCAAGTTTTTCAGCGAGAGGTGAATAGAACCGCAAATTACGTATCTACGTCCTGAACTGTCGCCTGCAATCTCAATGTAAAAACAATGCCGAACACAGAAAATTGTTCATAAAAAAGTATTACTATCGAAAACTATTACCTAAAGATGAACATTCCTCATCTCCTTTATAGTACGTATAAATATTGAAACTATACTCTTTAAAAAGGAAGAATTAAATAAAGGATATACGATGTGTTATAATCAGGATATTATTATTGAGATGTATGCGGAGGTCAAAAATTCTGACAGACCGTTGATATTATTTATATAGATAGTTAATATTTATCCTATAATCATAGTTCTCATTTTAGTCTGAACATTTGACTCCACTCGTAGGAAATTCGTTTTAGGAATAAAGTAACGTCGTAGGGTGGCACACAGACTGAGTGTTCCTCTTTATGCTCTTTTTCCCGGCCTTCCCTTCTTTCCTTCCACCCTTCGGATATTCCATGTCTCCGCTTGGTTTTTCGTCCGGTTCGTTTACTCCTGCACGTGGTGCCGGGGTGTCAGAAAAGGTCACTGCCAAGAAAGGAAGAGTTTCAACGCTTACGACCGGTTTTGCAATCGACTCAATAAATCTCGACGCCATGAGAAGTTCTCGAAAGAAGCCTGCAAATTGTAAGGGCCGTTTGAACGAATCTTTGGTATTTAGGTGCTCGTATTTAATGTCCGAATATCGATTTAAAGCGTCATATGGGTAACTAACGTGCTTCCGTAAACCAAGGTTCCGAAAATCGTTTTTTAAATCAATCTACACAAGACGTATGCAAAGAAATATCTACAAATTATTTGGAATTTAGGAATTTAGACAATAAAAACAAATGTATTATTTGTCCATAGCTCTTTGTCACTTGTATCACGATACGCCAATTATGGAGAAATGCTGGCAACGAGTTTCAATTTTGTACGACGAAGGTGTGCGTAAACTTAACTTTTAACTTCTCAATATATAAAAGAAAATACAATATTAAGATGGAAAATAGATTCGGACAGAATCCGGAATAAACAGCAGGATACTGTAACTTACACGTGGAGAGAAGAAAAGCTATCGATACGGTGATGTTGAGATCCATGAAAAACGGGAGTTGTCATCTATTGAGCGTATCAAAAATTGGAGGCTTCACCTCGATACATTTCTTTGACGGAAAAAAATTCGATCGCGCCGGCATTTTTTCTTGTAACAACCTTCCCAGTGAAAATTGATTGAACTCAAGAAGCACGCCCAGCTTTGAAATTACGACTAATATCGTTGATAGATTGAAAACTACTCAGAGGACTGATACGAGTCACCGCTACTTCTTTCATACGAGATGGATTAAAATGACTTTAATACAAATAAACAGCTTCCTCTGCAACATTAAGCTTTTAGCGCACAATTTGTTTCCTAATAAGGTATTTAATTGGACGCTTATTTCTTACCTGAAACCACTTTCAGAGGTTTTGAAGCGACTTCCTAAAGAGATCCCTTCTAAGCAACTAATTGCCCCGTAAACGCGTCCTCCCTTTCGGTGAGCATAATAAACTCGAAGGTGCGGCATAAACGGGCTCAACCGTCCGTAACTCTTTACCGTGACCAACCGGTCACCGACGCGATCGAAGAAGGTCTCCAACGATTTACCGATGGTCTCATCGGCAATAAAAACGTCGGTTTACATCGGACCAATTTACAATTTCAGCCCTCCCGTTCGACCTCTTAACCTCTCGAACTTGACAACCTACGCGAAATCTATTTCTGCCCTAATAACAACGTCAACGAGAATAGATGTACATATTATATTTTGTCCATCCCCCTCTTTCGATCCTCTATAAATTTGAATCCCATATTGGGGCTACATCCTGACGCTTCCAAAATAGCATCTGCAAAACAACAGGAGCACAAGGAGTACCGAATAGTATGCGCAAAATAACAGGAGTACAAGGAATACCGAGCACTCTGGAAATAATAAAACCGTCGCTCGCTCGCGATCGGTTTTCATCACAGCTGCGAGTGCATCCGTCCACCCGTCGAGCCGATCCTTGGCCCTCGAGGTGCACCTGCGACCCATGACACGCACGACTTCTTAGCATTAATTCAGCCGAGCGGGCGAACTCGGGCGACTCCGGTCGAGAGCGCCTGCGCCGGTCTCACGTGCTGGCACCTTCCGGATGTACGCGCGTCGCGGCTTTCCTTCGATAACGAGATCGCGAGACGGAGTAGTTTCGTCCTGCCGGCCGTGCGCGTTGGACGCGGTGTGCTCGGTCGCGAGGCCCACGCCGACGTCACGTATCGCCGATCCGATATCGCGGACCGGGGAGGAATGACCTGACTTTGAACTCGAGTCGTTCTCTCGAGAATAGCCAGAGCTTCCGAACTGGAAACTTGGTTTTCCTGCACGCGCGCGTTGCTCGATTAAAAATCGAGATGTTTTCCCGGCGAGAAACCCGAAGACGAAATTCTGCTAAACGGGGTGGAAGAAGGGACGAACGAAACATACCCATAGATTTATGTACGAAAAAGAAATATTTTTCGATCCATAAGTTTGGATCGATCGGTCCTTTTTTGGGAGGCCGCAGGAGCACGCAAATCGGGGCCGTAGTTCACCGTATGCGAACCGCAGCGGGGGGTGGTCGATTATAGTCGCGCGCGAGGCCATTGGAGTGATTACGCGCGCTCGATCATTATTGAATCGATCGACGGAAAGCGTCGCTGCGCTCTCCGGAATTGCGACGCGATCCCTAGAGAGTGCACGGCCGCGATCGTTGCTCGGCCGCGGGACTTGCCGAGGGGTTCCCGCTGCGATCGTCCGACCGAGAGAACGCGCGGCCGTTTCCCTGGTCCCGCTCGGGGCTTCCCGAAGGCCGGAAAATTCCGCGGGTCTTTCATGGACACTTGGGGGCACTCGTTGGACGAGGCGGGACCGTTTACTCGATTAATGTCACGCCGGCGCTTCGAGGACCCTCCCGCGTGCTGCAAGGGAAACGGCCCGGCCGTTGAGATTCTGAGAATAGCTCCGAGGGTACTTTAGAAAAGAGAAGCCATCATGATCGGGCTGTGGTCCTTCAAGCCAAGGCGCAATGGGAAAGTGGAGATTCTGCTGGGTGAGTTCTTGGAAACATCTCCAAGTTGTTTCTCTGCCGGCACTTCGGAGTTATTTCATGGAAAATCACTAGTTAATTGACGCCTAGCCTTTGCGGAGAATGTGAAATCCTTATTTTCTTATAAAGAGAAACGTTAATGTATTAGAATTTTTGGACTCGAAAAACTGTTTTTAAGACTGTAGTTCCTTCTCTGGATGAGTCTGTGGAAGCATTTTCAAAATGGAAAAAAAATGTTTGGGAATGTTGAAACGACCAGTCTTACCGAATCGATATTTCAGGGAAACGCAGAGACTTTGTTGGGCCGTTTAATTTAAAATAGAGACATTTTCCGCGGCTATGTTGTATTGTCGTTTTTGATTAAAATTGTATAAAATTGTCATGAAATATGAAAGAGAAAAAGACACGTATGACGACGTTGAAGCAATTGAAGTAGAGTGTAATGGAAAAGTGCGGAGTTTATTGAATGAGCGTACCTGCTTTCGAGCACTTCTCGGAAGAACTTTTATGTACTTTCACGTGAGTCCTGTAGGTGGATGGCCTCTTTTTATTCGAAAGAGGAAGTTAAAGAGCCCAAAATTTTGTTGACTCGAATGGATTTTAAGTTAAATGCTCTTTCAAGAATGTGCGCGAGTCTAAAATTTCATATCGGTATTTTGAAATCACTTTTTCAGCAATACTCTTATAATTATACGCATGATTAGAATCTGCGTAAAAAATGTACGTAAAAAATGCAATCCCGATAAGGTAGGCTATGGATCCTACAAAAAGTAACCGTGCACATTAATCGCCAAAATTGTAATACCTAATGCACGTCCTATCTGACTATGACAAACGATTTCGTCCAATAATTACTGAATAAATGAAATAGCACCCATAAATGGGGTAGCATTATTCAAGGTGCCATCCTCGGTGAGCTTCCTTTTATTTTTGTATGTAACTCTTTTTAATTAATCTATAATTCATATGAAACGGTCCCGTCAGAATTGGCTCAATAGACGTGCCATAACTTACCGTGTACCATTTGTTTGAACTTTCAAAGAAAGAATGGTGTTTACGTGAATATATCTTTGTTAGAGATTCGTTGTTTAAAAACGCAACCAGAGTATCCGTTTATGAAGATCGCATTAAACATTGTCATTTATAATTTACAAAGAAAAACCGTATGCCTACTCCCGCTAATATTATGCAATTAATTGAGTTTAACGAGAGTAATTTAGCAAACCCAACCAAGCAAAGATCATCATGCATTCTATTTTTTATTAAACTCTGAATAATAAAATTACATTTTACCTATTCAAGAGCACTCAATTAAATTGGTATAAAACTTGCGTGACGGACAATATTCACCCATCATTGGATAATTGCCACTAAACATAGGGTATCCGTAATTATAAGCGTTGCAAGGGAAGTGAACAAACGTTTAAAAATTGAAGTCCTTACCATGTACCGTGGACATTTAGTACATAGCTCAGTGTTGTGCCAAAATGCTTGCTTTGTAACTCCTAGGACAAACGGCATTAAAGTTTTAGGTTCAGCCCAAATTTTTTTTTTATTCACCTACGTACCTTGAGTGCTTACACGCACGCCGCAGGACGCCAAATGTAGGTCGCACGGAGCATATCTCATTAACTTTTTATTCCTCGACAACACACGAGTGCCTGGACTTGCCTCATGATAGATTTGAGTCATTGCATACGTAATGGCGATAGAATCGTACATAGAATCAAGTTCGAAGTCTCTCGAGGCTTGCCTGGTAAAGCGATATTCCCACGAAATCGATTCGTACCGTAATTAAAGCAGTCACGAAAATACCAGCAGATATGCACGCAATGCATCACGCGATTGGGTTTCCTTAAAGAGGTTCAAGGTTAATTTTACCACTACTTTTTTCTTTTCTGCTCGAATTTATTCCCCTCCGGATATCATTATTGTAAGAGACTGATAATTGTTCATTTCAATGCATGTAGAGAGTCAAAGGTGTAACTTACAACATTTTAATTGACCGCAAATTCGTTGATAATTCAAAATATTATCGGTCTTAATTTACTACTTTGCTAATTATATTTTCGTATTTCCTTTGAAACGTCGATTTTAGGTACTCCATATGACCGCCTTGACTGGAAGCGGCGATGGTTATTTTTTTTCCAAGGTAGTAAAATATCTCAAAGAACCGTGTCTTCTCGGATTTTCATTGCTTAATGGAAAAATGCAAAATCTAGCAATAATGATTTCGCGTGCCTGGTATTGAGGTATAAGAAAAGAAATCAAGAATATCCGTTCTGTGATGACTCTCTCGTCTTCCGGCTGTACTCGGATATGCACCATGAGCGTCATTACGTTTATGTTCGTTCGTACGTCGCGACGCTTCGATCTTATTTTCCATGTCCGAACTATCTAGCAAAAATATCTCACATTTCTATACTTTCCAGTGATCAGTGATTTTCCAAATTCCTGTCATAATCTTGTTGAGAGTGGGTATGTCGTACGAAACGAGAGTGAGCGAATACCTATAGAAATATCTATAGATACGTAGGGCGGCCATCACGAGAAACGTAACCGAAGTGGTTGGAACGGAACCGAACGGAACGGCGCGCAAGGCTGACTGGAACCGATATTGTGCGGTCCCTATCCAGCTCTCCGGTCGCAGTGGCCGGCGGGCAGAAGAAGTCATCCAACCTTGCCTCTGTCGGCCGCTGGAAAAGTCGGCAAGTGCAATGACTCCGAGGTGCGCTGACCTCGTGGAGGCCGAGTTGTTCCTCCTCTCCTGCCTCACCCTCACGGAGTCCAGAGGGCACGCAGGGTGTCCCGAGAAAGCGTTGCTCGACATTTGGCGCTCCGAAAGTACCCTCGAAGGCGCTCTTGAGAGTACTTGGAGAAGGGGGCGAGTCATTGATGCGGTTGTCAAGATCGATTTTTCCCGATCGGATTTGTCCCCTCGAGTTTATTTATACCGACTCATAGGTGCGAGCCTTGACGTTTCAGATATTGAATTTCAAATGAGGTACGGCACGACATCTGACGCGTCCGGGAAGAACGAACCGACACTTTAGTCCGACAAAATACGCATTTGCTCTACGTGTTATTAACTCCGCCCTAAAAATGCGACACATGATAGGTTTTTTAAGGTGCGGTCAATGCAAACGAAATCGCCGTGCCTTGGAGTCAACACCGTCGCGTATGTGTGTGTGTGGGGGGAGGGGGAGGGGAGTTCGATCGTCTAGATTTCTAATACATAGCCGATAGATATTTTTGTTGTGAGAGTTCGAAAAATCCTCCCAGGATTAAAATCGTTATTTTTATTCTAGAGTGATTTCTCATCTAAATTAAGCGATGCTTTATTGGCCATGTGGCTTTGGAGCTAATATAATTGTGGCTTTAAGTCATATATAAATATTTATTCAAGTATAAAACGTCAACAACATATACAGCCATTTTCATCGCGGGGATGTGCCTAATTAATGTTTGAATAGGAATGCTTATCGCTTACTTAGAAGCCGAAAAATTCTTTCACGGTTGAGCAGATCGAACACAGGACTCGGTTGAAGTCTTTTTAATAACTTATATTTCATTGTTTAGGCATTTTGAACGTTTCGCGATTCGTGTCATTACTTAAATCTGCTTGTAAAGGTGTTACTTCGAGGGGGTACGGATAACGTTACAAACGAGGTCATCCATTTCCCATGGAAACGTAGTTGCATGACTCATTAAAGACTTCAACATCACAAATCTTCTCACGAGTTACGCTTCGTGCTCGAGTCGAAGAATGGCGCGTTTACAGAAGAAGCTAACGCGATCGATTGTTATTTCCACGTTTTTGCATTATGCTTAGTATGTACTTTCAAGATCACCGTTTGATGCTCCTTTGATCACAGGAGACAAATTTATGACAAATGGATATTTTACGTATGTTTCAATGCGCGAAGTTTTACAGCCTCCGCCCGACGACTTTTGCTACGACTTTCCTATTTATGCGTTGCCTTCTGCCCTTTAACAGATAACATTTTAAGGTCGTGACACCTCGTAGTTAAAATAAAATAGTAAGCTGTACTCAAATTGTAAATTGTTTATATCAAATTGCACACAACGATACAGCGTACTGAGAAATGAACGAGGATCTTCGCAGGTAAAAGATGCAACCTTTGCATAATAATCACTACGGTGATGATGATGAGGATGACGATTACGATGATAAAGTCACTAATTATACCACTGTGTGAGATCCGAAGTAATTGTAGAACAGAATCGCTAAATCGCATGGTTTAACCATTGCGTCATAGGCTGTAACAAACCTTATAAGCGACAGAAGAAAGAAAAGGGAAGTTTGAAATTTTCCAACATGTTTAATTAAATTTTCCAACGTAATAAATTTTTATTATACCTAAAGTGTTTTACGTTAAAGTAATTATAATTCTTTTCTTATACAATTCTACTGCTGCCATCGATTTACGTCACGTACCGTTCACGCAGCATCCGCACCCTGCGATTTGTTAAAGTAAAATATTCAACGGAAAAATTTGTTCCCACTTAAGCCCTCATAATTAACTCGTAGGGGAGAGCTGACTGTAAAGCGTACTTGTTACACGAAGAATGACTATAATCAACCTCGCTCTCATCAGGAGAAACTATAGGGCACTTGCCAGTCGAACTCTGTCGGGTTAACGAAAGGGTAAACTTTAGTCATCTCGAGTGAAAATTACGCTTCACCGAGAAGCGCCCTTTCTACAGTCACCCCTACCGAGTTAACCCATGGTTGTACATGCAGTTCCCGCCTTTACGAGTCAATTGGCTCATAAATCGAGAATTCGTAAAATTTACCGCGCACAATGTAAAATAAAAATTTCGCTTAAAACAATTCGTAAAACGGGAATTCGTAAAGTAAGAACTGCCCGTAGTCGCTCCTCGTACATCAAGGTCAGATTTAAAAAGAAAGTCATTCGAAGTAATGAAAATCTCAGATTGTCGGTATTTTTTCGCTTGAAAACTTTATTTGAAACTATTTCTAGAATATGCTGAGTGATTGACGAGTATCACAAATCGATAATGGTCGTTCACTTTTTAAGTACGCGTAAATGGTAGTCTCGCCGAATGTTTACGACGGTCCCGCCCACTATCTTCCGTCGTGACCCTTCGATTTCCTCATAACGTCCTATAAATGTATTTCGGTGTATATGGCTTATGTTACGGATCCAACGTCGTGGTGCAATTGTCGCTTCCATGGATTGGCATCGTCCAACTCGTCGCACATAATTAATGCTCGTGTTTATGCCATTTACGGTATTCATCTCATATACAGCTCGGGCCGTGACATTCAGCACGACACAAGTCCACGATTGATGTGCACACTGTATTTGCGAATTGTGGTTTCGGGACGCAGAGAGTGAATTAGTCCTTTCAGTCTTCATCAGTGCCAATCCAGTTGGCGAAAGTTTTGCCGGCGGTTTAACGATTCCTCGACTTTTGCAATACATGAAACGCAATTGAAAGCCGCAGCTGACCAAGCGCAAATTTGGCCTCGGTAAATTTTGTAAGCTTTTTTGTGAATCCGTGAAAATTTACTGAAAAATATTCCCCGTGCACTCTGCCTGAGAATCATTTTTCGCTTCGTATCAGTATTGACTCATAGACGTTTACCGCAAATAGAGGAAGAGGTCTAAAGTTGACTACGTAGCCGAAATATTTAATGATTACCGAAATAGAATACAGTTATTGGACTCGTAAAAATCATCGGTATCGATTGAAATTTAAATAAATAGAGCAAATCGTATAGGAATTGAATTATAAAACCGGTCCCGATGAATCTCGGGTCGATCACTTTTTATATTAATATAATGTAAACAAATCTGATTGTTCGGAGAGTATTAAAAAATATTTGTGTCTTATTTCAAATACCTAAAATCGATTACAACATGTTACTCGTTACTTGTCGGTCATATCAACAGACGCGATAGCATTTCTAACAAGTTCACGGGCTTCAACTGAACGTCTAATAGTTTCCTCAGGCTTCCGATAACTCTCGAAACCGAAATCTAAATTTCTGACGTAGGCATCGTACGCATTAATTTTTTTGTTTCTTCTTCGAAAACAGAAAAGACTCGGGTGATCAGAAAAACCGGTAGTAAAATGCGTGTCCTAGCTTCGGGATCATGTCCACAGGCTTTTGTCGATGTTAATGTTGCTATCCGCGGAGAGAAAAGTCCTCGACGTTTCCAGGATTTGTGAATGGCCTGTAATTCTCAGTTCGTGTCATCCCTCTTATGAAGGCCTACTCTTTCGAGGTATTGTACCCATCGCGTCGTTGCACTCCTATCCGAACCTTAAAAGGGTAGGAAATTGAGTTCTTGCCAGCAGAATTTATCGACGTTTCAGCTCCTCAACATTTGTCTAGATTCCCCAGAAATATTAAGGCACAGACGAAAGGGGAATCATTTGTTGGTGGGAAAATTGCACTTGGTTGATCGAAATATGATAAGGGAATGGTTTCTATCATCTGATAAAAGAAACGGCGATAACTCCCGCGACAGGGCAAATACCTGAAACATCATAACTTACAGCCCTATAAAATATTTATTCTATAACATCAACAGTAATTGTACATTCTAGAATATTTATATAACCAATAAATGAGATAGATAAGCCTCTAGATTTCATGGGTAATATTGGTTTCCACGTTCAAAAATTACTTCAACCAACGATGCATGAAATATTGCGTTATTTACATTTATTCGCGGAGTTTAGATAGCTTTTAACGTATTCATTCAATGAAAATCTAGTCGTTACCGACAATTGTACGGCTATCATTTAATTGGCGTGTAAGCGAGGAGGAGGATCTCATTCACCGGGAACAATGAATGCAATTTGTAAGTTTCACGCGATGCGTCATTATTATCTTGACCTTACAACAAATGGGATAGCATGTACGTTTGTACGTCAACACGCATGTACTTACTTATTTATCCATAGTGCCGCATGATAATTGCACAAGAGTTCTCTGTGTCAGTTATTTTCGCTGTCCGTGTAAGTGACAGTGCGTCACTTATTCCTACGTAGCTCATGGTGATATGGCTCACAACATAACATGTATTATGCACGGCGCAATTTCAAGACGATGTGACCTGTTTGATGTGACACCGTTGCCTATGATCCCATGAACCGTCCTATTGTGATAAAACCGCGTACCTGCCCACACCTAATAATGCCGTAATGTTAAATGAGCACATATCCGGCGTACGGTTCCTTAATTCATTTCGAAATACCGTGTCTTTGATTTTGGTTAAAATATATGTTTATCGTGATTAAAAATCGGAATATTCTCTCTGAACGCTTAATTTTCACTTAATAAACGCAAATCAACGCGAGGATACGTTTGGAATTATTAAAAAAAAATCAGTTTGTGGTATTAGCAAGTTTCTTGTCTCATTGTTTTTGCTGTTTCAATATATATTTTTTTACTACTAGTGCGCTATTAATTTTCCACTTCACAGGCGACAGTTGTCACTCCAATTTTTCAACTAGAGAGATCAGACTGGTCATTTTTAGGTAGTCCGGGTTGTAAACGAGTCATGTATCGCAATTTAAGTCAGATATCAGCTTACTCGTGTAATTCAATGCATTACATTTGACGGATTCGTTGTTCACTATGTCTTTTTCGCTTACTGCTTCAACGAACAGTCGATCTTACGTGGCCGGAATTTTTATGAATAATAAGGGAGCGTGATCCTTCTCGGTTTGTTCTTTTTCGATTTCAACGAAAAAGTGGTAAACTATACAAAGTTTCCATTGATTCTTGATGCATGCTAAATATTTTGCTCTTTTCTTCGCGCGATTTCCGATCGCTCGTGAAATAAATGGTCAAAAAGGACTCATTCAACCTGGAAATGCACATTTCCCATTGCGATTGCGTTTTCAAAACCCAGATCGAACATTTTGGGTCCTTTAATTCCCATTGGTAGTCATTTTACGTACTGGTAAAAGCTGTAACCACGCTGGTGGAAGCAGTCAATCATTTTTGAAGGCCTCCCTTTCAGGTTAATTGGCTTTTATCAACGGTGGAAATGTGGCCGTGCATTATAGCGATGCAAGATAGAACTGGCGCTGCACTATCAAAGGAATAAAAAGTACCATAGGTGTAGAATAGCAGAGGATCTTTTGAATCCTGAAACCAATTCTCGCAAAATGATTTCTTGAAGCTGTATACTTTTGCCGTGACTGATTACGAGTAGGATCTCGTGTTTCCCGAATAAAATGGATGGAATAATGTATTCCTTCTTCTACGTACTACACACAGGCCGATAAAATTCTGTCCTGTTCGATCACACGACATCGCATGACATGCGGTCCGTACATACCTAGTACATACAACTAATAAATGCATTTAAAATAATACTCCCATATCGCGATAGCTATTTACAGGAGTACCGAATTAGTAATGACGTCAGTTACATGTCTGTTAATCTAATTTGACATAATATAAATTAATTTTACCGTCTTCACTTCTCAAAAAATTCGTCTAAAAGTTCCGTTAATCAAGGTATAACTCTCGTACGCGCAAAATACCTAAAGTAAATGTCTAATGCAAATTTGAGATTTAACTCGTGACTCCTACTATTGAAAATTTGTTATGTAAAGACTACTAGAACCATTGGGTCCATGGGGCCCAACGGCAATAGTTCCGTGCAGATTAATATACCTACTTCTAGGGTTTTACAGGCCTGAATTAGAGCTGTTCCAAATACCGATATGCCGGTAATTACCGGTAACTATAAAAATTACCGAATTTCGGTATCACGATTTACCGAAATACGGTATGTCGAAACTCGGTATTTACCGAAGTGCTGATATTTATCGCAACTCCAGTTTTTAATATTACTTAATAAAAAAATGTTAACGATATTTACCGAACGTTTTATACCTGTCAAAGGTCGGAATTTACTGAAACGGTGGTAACTTATTTTATTCACTGTTTTTATCATTCTATATACCGTCTAGTATCTATATACCTGTCTAGTATTAAGTTATTAAAAGTTTAATCACTTTTTTTGTTTAATTAACGCAGTTAGCTACCACATTCATTTACTACAGTATTGCGCAAATTGCAACTTTCGATAGTTACAAAATGGTCGGTAAATACTGTTTAAACATTTTTTACTAAACAAATACAGCCCTAGCTTGAATTAAATAAAATATATGAAATATTTGTGGAAAATTATATAGTATAATATATGTTACAATACTGTTAATTTGTCGAAAAATTCTGAACCTCTAAATGTTACCGCGCTTCTTGAAAGTATGACAATTACAAAGACAACAGCCTGAATTAAATGAAACTTTAAAACATATAATTTTTCACTTTTAACAGTTAAATTACAACTAGGTCGCATCTACACCGAAGCGACATGGCAGAATTAGTGTAAACGACGTGATCGATTATCACTGCCGCACTCCTTGAAGATTACTAATCGATGGGACACGAGCATCGATTAGAGCAGGGCCCCATGTAAACATTGCCTAATCGAAGCCCGGGTACGAAAATCGCATGCCGGCATGTAAACAGAAGACCGCTCGCGGCCCTGGTGACTTTATTTTTAGTGACATTCGGGCCAACTCGGCGACGTTTCGTCGACGCCATCGCCACGCGCGATTCAACGTGGCTTTCGCGTTCTACCGTCGGTCTCCTCCGGATAATCTGAAGAATAAGTAGTCCGATTCGTACTCAAATTGACGAAAAATCCGCGATTTACCTCTGTGTGAGGTGGGCGGGGGGGGGGAGGGGGACAAAAGAAGTTTCATCATCAGTGAAAGCTCAGAGAAAGATTTGAAAGTGCGCCGGTGAAAATAGAACTCGGAAAATGGGCTGGACAAAGAAGTTTAATTGCTTCGGTACTTTTTCTTACTTCCCCGTTTTATTCAACTATTTATCTTTGTTTTCTTGGTTAATGTGTGTAACGTTAACATCGTACAAACGTGCAAGGATTGAAGAATTAAGTTCCGATTTTTCGCGTAGTGCCTCCCATAGCTTTAATCAACTTTGAGTATAAGTTTACGCCGCTTCAAGTGACTTTTTCAATGATAGTCGGTCGAAAGGATATACGAATCCTTGCAGAGACAGTTTATTCAATATCGATGCGGAGACCCGGTTGCATTTTGCCGTCCAGTTCCGGGAGAGTTTGTAGGAAAGTCCTTGGCGGTATGTCGATGTCAAAGGATGCATTACGTTGACCTCTTGGATCGGACTGCAGAATTTCCTTATCTACGTCATGAGTACAAAAATATCAGAGGATACGTTATAACGGTCCATCTAATTAACGTGAAACTGGGTCGTCTGTGCTACTAATACTACACATTACATCGCTCTAAGAATAACTTATTGTGACAAACTTTACATCTTGACAGTTTTACACTTGTATCAGAAACTGTTCTTCGTCGAAAAACCGAAGGTTTCTTTTAAAGTAATGTTTGAATTTTCCTCAATAATTGGATCATTTGCTTATCAAGGATTCTTTTGATGATTTCAGGATCTATAATGTTCCACGTAAGGCGGAGACCCGTGGACTACGTGCCGCGGAAGAGGAAGAAGAAGCCTGCCGGAAAATGGAGCGAACTGGACCACCGCTACGAGGACGAGAGGTTGCCGTTCCTGCTGGAGTTGAACCCAGACGGCACCGACATCGCCAACGGATCGGGAGTTCGCCATCGGCTGCAACCGAATGTTACGGAAGTGGGGTCCGAGAAGCCCATAGGGCCCCAGGCCGTTCAAGCCCAAACTCTCACCCTGACCGGGCCCACCGTCATGCCCAGGCACTGCGTCATCGCTTTCACGGAGAACATCGTCACCCTCACCCCGTGTTCGAGGGACGCTCACACCTATGTCAATAACCAGAGGATACACCAAACCACCATTCTACAGGTCGGTTTTCTGAGTTCCCGCTGTTTTTTTCAAGACATTGTAATTGATCGCAATCGGATACATAGAAACTTGAAATGCGTCTCATATCTCAATGGAATCGAACAGATTGAGTGCTCGTATTGCCAATTAATTAGTGGAACCTTGAACGTAAAGAGGGATTTTTAAAACGAGGACGGGAGAAAGTAAATTATTAATTTATTTTAATTAATATGTTATATACATTATATGTTAGAACCTTTTCGGTATCTGTACGTATTAGAACATCTTAAGACGCCAATTTTCTTATGGTATTGTTCCCTAAATAGGAAAACTGCCGATTTTGCTGTTCCTTGCCAGGTGAAATGCAAAATTTAGGGTCCGGTTACCGAGTCTAATTTGACGTTGCAACTCTCGATTATCTATTTTTCATTTCAAACATCAGTTATATGCGCAAGTCCTTTCCGAGAGTTCAGCTTACGGAACGAACGATTCCTCAAATAACGGAGGTGAACAGTTGCAAGGCATATGAACGTCCTTTTATCGAACGAGTTACCCGTGTCTCCGAAACGAGATGGATGTGTGCACGTAACCGATATACCGTGAAAACGTACTTAGTACATAACTGATACGGATTCAGAATAGACTCCTAATTGAATTCTATTTGTCATTTTCAGAACGGAGCGATCATTAAATTCGGCCGGATGTATACCTTCAGGTTTATAGACCCTGCACCGGAAGAGCGAATCCGGCAGCGTCACGATTCGAACAGGCAACTGGATTACGCGTACGATAGGTAATTGAACCTTAATTAGCCGACGTACTTTGTCGAACATCTCGTAGGGTATACATGTCTGCACATTTTGTTCTCGACGTAGTCGTTTCGATTAGCAATGTATTAATCAACTATATGAAACTGGTTTAGTCATTTACCCAGTTCAACTAAATTTGTTTGATTTATTTAATTTCGATCCAAGCTCATTTTTTCTTTCTTTCCCCGTTATTATTTACGCTTTGCGCTCTGCACGCTGCTCGAAACGCATAGACGCTCACCGGACGCCACGAGCCAGGAAGTGAGCTCAGAGAAGTACAGATCGGGTTCTGGAACGCCCAATGGAGGACACGGGTCCAATCCGCCGAGTCCCACAAAATCGGCAGTCGCGAGCCCCAGAAGCCCGACTCATAATGCACACGCTTCCGAGGCCACGCACAATTACGAGACCACGTTCGACCTCGACGGGAACGTCGAAACCGCCAGTCTGACCAGCAGCAGGGACGGCAACAGGTAAGAAACGCTTTTCGTATCGCTTTAAATCGACCGCTAGATGTTTCTCTATTCGCCATTGTGAAATGAAAGTAGTATGCGTGTTGACGGTGTCGTTAGTACCTCGATTACCGTCACGAAGTTACGAAGGAGCTCCGTGTGTCGGCACGGAGATCTAAACTCCAAGCAGATAGAAGGTAAGGGATTGGTCTAAGATGTGTAAAAGTAGCCGAGCCATGTAATATCACGCTCCGGTGTATCCCGGCAGCCGAATAAACGGTCAGTTGCGCTTGCAATAGCCCTCGTAAATCGCGACATCACCCAAGAAACCTTAAACGTTTACAGGTTATCCCAGTACGATCGCCATCCCCGGGGAACCGATCCAATTTTGCCCGCGGTTTTGGAATTCCTGGAGGAGACCGAGGAGGCGTTCCTGCACGCCGTTATTACGGACGTGGAGCCATCGGCGCCGCAATTCAAGTTAGCTCCGACGTATACTCTGTATCTCGCGGCGAGATACAGAGCTAGTACTCACTACAGGCCCGAATTGCAGCCCACGGAAAGGGCGCACAGGTTGACCGTCATGCTGGCCAATGTTGCTACGATGATTCAACGAGTCATACAGGTGGGTGTCGTTCGGAAGATCGTATCAGAGGGTAAAATAATGGCGAGATAACGATGAGATTTCGAAGTGGTTAAGTAGGTTTCGGAGCCGACGCAATGGCAGGGAGCAAATGATACAACAAAAACATCGATACATCGTTTTGTTGCTTTTCAGGAACGGTACATGGATGCATCGTCCTTGGCTCTTTGGTTGGCAAACGGTTCCGAGTTATTGCACATGTTGAAAAACGATCGACACGTCGGGGCGTTTTCCACGAGAGCTCAAGACATTCTAGCCGATGCCGTGCATACGGCCTTTGCTTCTCTCGTGCGTTGCGTGTCGTTGGAACTGGCACCGGCGATGTCCCAGTTCATGGCGGATGCCGACGAGCCAGCAAAGGAGGCCGGGGTATTGCAGATATTTTCGAACACCATGGCTCTTCTGAGGCGCTGCAGGGTCAATGCCGCGTTAACCATCCAGCTGTTTAGCCATTTATTCCACGCCATCAACGCCACCGCCTTCAATGCTCTCGTATCCAATGGAAACCTCTGCGTCAGGTGGTTCGGCCGCAGGTTGAAAGCCAGATTAAATGCTCTGGAAACATGGGCGGAGAGACAAGGGCTGGAGTTGGCAAGCCAGTGTCACTTGGCTACGATAATGCAAGCCACGCACCTCTTACAAGCCCCGAAGTACAATGCCGAGGAATTGGCAACCTTAAGTTCTACCTGTTTCAAATTGAACTCCTTGCAAGTCAGGGCGCTGCTGCAGAAGTACCAACCCGCTGCAGATGAACCCAGGCTGCCCGCTGAATTGATAGAAAATGTTGTTCGAGTAAGAATTCGGTCTATATTGCTTGCATCCATATCCGATCATCGTAGCTTTATGTTATGTTATTTGAGTCATTTGTCCTATTAGGTGGCCGAAAGCGTTGCTGACACGTTGGCGAGAGCTGATGGTAGAGAAATACGTTTGGAAGAAGAACCCACGTTAGCATTGGCATTGTTGCTTCCTGAAGATGGTTATAGCTGCGAAGTTATCAGAGGGGTACCGCCAGGATTGGCGGAGTTTCTAGCACCATTGCAAAGAGACGGACTTTGTAGAATGGCCCCGCAACCAACCAGCAGTGGATACTGGACGATATACATGGTCGACCACCACAACAATGTATGTTGGTCAATGATTTTAGGCTTTCGCGATTATTGTTCTTCACATTTATATTAGCTTCCGGGTGGGAGCCGCGTCTATTATCGTTTCTCTGCCGATGTTTCTCAAACGCTACAGTTTGCATCTTTAAGGCTGGAGGCACTAAATCTGACGTTTCACTGTTTGGAAAATACCTTTGATATGATCCTAACGCACTCTGACTGATGCCGCAAGTGTCCCCACGGCGGGGAAGGAATCGTAGCCAAACAATCGGATACCTTTTTTTTAATTCAATCAATGAATCGGATTTACACTTGTGAAATATCGGCAGAGAAACAACAAACAAACGTGGTTCTCACCTTGAAATTAATGTAGACGTAAAGTATGTTCATCTGGCCAACTATATTTTATACTCGCCCTAATAATTTAACGTGCAATTTATCAAAAGTTTTTTGCTTACAGCTTCGCAGTTCGAGTGCAATGAGTAACAGATCGGGCGGGTATTCAGGTCACATTAGTCAAAATCAAGGCCAGCCAGAAATCCAAATTATTAAGCTACACAAGTCTACAAACGGCATGGGACTCAGCATCGTTGCTGCCAAGGTATACTCTAATCCACAAACATGCATGTTCATTCTTGTTCGGTTTTGTTTCGTGCTTTTATACACAGAACTACCACTGTAGTAAGATCGTCCGTTTATTACAGTCTTGCACTGTGAATCATTCCATCACACGTTGTCATAATCTTCCCGACAATGTTACGTGCGAGAAACTATTTTTGTATTTTTATTCGATCTCGCGGCACACTCCATATATCGTTGTGCTTTTTGCGGCCAAAGTTGTTTGACTGGTTCGCTAGTTTTCACGGTTTCGTGACTCGAATGCTTTGCTAGTATATACAGTTGAAGCTTTTATCTTCTCGGTGTGCTGAACTTACCAGAACATGAGTCTCGATAATCCTAATAGAACTTATAACTACCTATATATAAACGCCTACGTGTAAATAACTATTTTTATGTTCGTCGATTTTGGCGGTCTACAAAAACATTTGTTATGCTAGTTGATGTTCCTTTCATCCATTCTTGGTGTATTATACATTTTCTGGTACATGCAATACTTTACCATTTTTGTGAGGAAATCGTACCAATTGAACATATTTGTTACAGGGTGCTGGTCAGGATAGACTGGGTATCTACATCAAGAGTGTTGTTGCCGGAGGTGCTGCAGATGCTGTAAGTCTATACGTCATGCTTAATGCTGTCCGTGTGCACCAATAGTTATTTGGAAATTTATTGAATATTATTAGTTTAGTCGACTGTAATTATCAGTCGTTTATATTATACAACGATTGTGTTGAGCAGGTACAGTGACCTATACATTCCTTTTATTGTTACAGGATGGTAGGTTAACAGCAGGAGATCAACTGTTGAAAGTGGATGGTCAGAGTTTGGTCGGCATTACACAAGAGAAGTATGTTTAAGTTCTACCGTCTTTCATCTCTTAAATACAAAGATTTTATTCATCGAGAGTTAATATCTTAATTCCGATGATACTGTAATTTTGGCAGAGCTGCTGAGCATCTCGTGCGTACCGGACCAATTGTAACTTTAGAAGTTGCTAAACAAGGTGCCATATACCACGGATTAGCGACATTATTGTCGCAGCCATCTCCAGTCATGACTAGAGGTAAGTACCAATTTATTATATTTTATCTTTCAATTATAAATGGTTGAACAAATAAGATGTATATGGTTGAAAGGCGAATACTTTTCTACGAATGTAATTAAATGATATAACTTTCACCACTGTCACGACATGCATACTAAAAGAATCAAATGGTTCAGGATTAAATCTTAAGCACAATCTGGGTCTATTGTTTCATATCGGTGTAGAAGGACAATATTTTAGTAGAATATCTAACATTGTTGAACTTTCTACATTTGCTAACGAAATGGTCAATAAATACTTTCCACTTGTATAATTTCCAACCAATTATTTTCTGATTACAAGTTTTTTTCTCGTGTATCAATATTACCTTACTTGACAGTCTAATTATAAATCTATCATCAAAGTAGATCTAGAACATTGAAGACAGGAAAACGGAATACGTGACCATTCATTCTTTTAATCTAATTATCCGTACCTTCTTGTCTTTGCAAATCTGACACCGTTTCATAACCTTTGCCAATCTTTTCCAACCTTTGCTTGGGTAGAATCCTGAACATGTTGTCTATGCTTCGCTCTTCGAACTTACCGCTTAACTAATGCTTAACTAACGATGTTTCATGCAGCACATAAGGCGCGACCAAAATCGGAACACTTAGAGCCCCCCAGACATCCGGAAATAGCTCCCCAGCCGTCCACATCGCATTCCATGGGCAATTTAATATCCGTTCCGAAACAGGCTACGTACCAAGAGCGTTTGGTCGATTGGGACGTTGGCTATGTGCAACCAGGTGCGAGGGCATCCCAAATTCAACATTCTAAGTCTCAGTATTTTAATCATTACCAATCTCCTAGCCATTCCTATCAATCTCAACATGTAGGAGCGCAGCAAAGTTTGAACCCTTGTTCTCAGAACAGAACACTCGTACGACAGGGTATTAATAATTCGTGTCTCGCTATGTATCCTATCGATGAAACGTCAGTCCACGAATACGCAGCGCCAGGGGGATACTGGACCAACAATCGCCCGATTCCTGTGATTCAGGAACCTAATCAAATGTTCCTAACTATTCCGAGCCACGTAGAGCGTTATCCTCCGTATCCTGTGAGAAGCCGAGTTCAGGCACAAACTCCTATCGCTCCGCAATACGGTTATTACAACAAAGACAAGACTGAGTTAATATTTCCAACAAGAAATCAGTCTCACGATGGCTTAAATTCTGCCGATATCGAGTACGGTGTCAGTAATAAATGTTGCGCTGCGCAAGCTGCTTCGTTCGAAGCCGAACCATCCATTCCATACATCGACCAGTCGGATGAAAGTCAAGAACAACTTGGGCAATTCCGCGAAAGTTCCACTGAAAACCTATTTAGAAATACTACGGGCAAACATGAGGAACGTAATTTTACTTCTAAGCTAAGCAACAGTTGTAACTTACACGTAAACTTAATGGATCGCCCGCACAAGAATACCTGTTTACAAGCGACCTCCACCACGGATGAATCGTGCCAACAAACTTACCTGGCCGATAGTCACGATATTCCGTCAAAGAAACCAGGTGTTACTAATAAAGTAGCAGAGAGTGCAGCAACGTCCGATAACGGGACAGTAACGCACTCATCCAAGGAAGTTGGAACGACAACCACAGAAGACGTCGTACACTCGCATTGTCACTGTCATACCCATAAATGTCCTTGCATTAGAAGGTTAATTCATGAAACCGAGGCGCCGAAGACACACGCAATGGGTAGACCGCCAGTCAGTTCGGACGAAACAGATGCCGAAATAGAACCTACGGATTCGCAAGAAACACACGACGAGAGTAACATGTCCGACAGTGTAGAAAGCCAAAGAGAAGAAATCGTGGCTCCAGATATGATATCTACACCGAAGATGCATACTATAATGCCAGAACTTAATCTAGATTTAAGTGGACTTAATAGCGACGCCTCTAGCGATGAATCAAACGCCGAGAAATGTTGGAAATCGCCTGAAGAGGTGCGCCTAGGATGTGGAAGAGTAGCCGCCTTGGCGAAACACTTTTCCAAGCTTGGCGAAGCTGGTTTAATAAAATTTAAGTCCAACGGATTATCAATGTCCAGACAATTCATGTCGGAACCCGACATTGCGTCTTCTAGGAGAGCAGAAGTGACGATTGGCAGAAAAGGAAATCTTAAGGAGTGTAAGTCGGAGGCTGATCTGCTTACCTCAGAAAAGAGCGTGGCAACTACGCCGGAAAGAGAATGGAGCTTGATTTTAGTGGACATTCAGACGAGGAACGATCCAACATTGTACATTACTACATCAAATGATGGCAGTTCTAAGTTCGACAAAGGCACTAATGTAAAATACAGTGACTTTGACAGGCGTCTCTTCTCCTGTGAGAGATCGGAAGAACAGGTTGACGAGAGCCTAGGGGAACTGAAAAAGAGCAGTTCAAAATTGTCCTTGGCGGAACAAAATGAAATTATCAAACAACTTAAAGAGTTTGCAAATTTAGATAACGTAGATGCGCCACTCTTTATACCAGAAAGCAGGGAGAGAATATATGGAACTATTGGTGACAGACGTGCATCCAACTCCGACAAGGAAACGGTGACAGAGTCAAGTGTCGAGGATGCAAGGTCTAACCTGGTCGAGGTTCCTAGTTTCCCAGCCGTTATTGGCAAGGTTCATTTAGAACATTTTCGAAAACATTCTTTACCAACTATTTTAGGAACTACCATAGATATTGGGTCCAATTTTGAAATCTATGATAAGACCAATAGGCTGGAAAAGTATTGGTCGTTGAAAGACTTGATGTCATCCGACGACACAAAGTTAGATAGCTTGAATAGTGCGGACGATTCACCGAAGTATGTGATATTTCCTTCATGCTCCCGAGTGGTTTCCGCTCCAGAAATCAGAAGTGACGTAAATATCTTTCATATTCGACCTCTGGCGTCCGGATATGCGAACAAAAACCTAACCGTCCATAGCTCGATTTCAATTAACGACGATGATGACGAATATTTAATGGCTAAACGATTTTCAAAATCCGACACGGAGTTATTGGTGTTAAAGGAACAAGAAAGGGAAAGAGAGAGAGAAGAAGAGGTACTTCGAGGTAGGAAATTGGACGAGTTAATTAAATCTAAACCCAGTGGCCAAGAAAAGCCGGGAAATAGTTATACGCCTCGCACCAAATTACCGACTTCGTTTTTAAGAACAAGAAAAATGTCCAGAAGCTGCGAGGAACTTGATAAAATATCGAGGAGTCGAAGTTCTTTTGGAACAAGGAGAAAGACGTACAAATCCTTTGAGAACGTGTCTAAAAGCTGCGACGAACTTGAAGTGGATGATGAACGTCGAAGTACATTTTCTACGTCAACAAAGAAGATCTCGAGATCTTTCGAAAGAATATCGAAGATTGACGAGCACAAAAATCAGTCATCTTTCTCGAACGAGTTTCTTTTAGACATAGAACCAAAAATTCGTAAAAGCACGAATCTCGATGGACCATCATTCACGAAAATTTCAACAAAGAACTCTTCTCAATTTATGGATTGTCAGATTAAACGCTCCGCAAATAGCTGTGATTCAATCGTATTGAGAAGTAACCCTAAAATCGCAAAGCCAATTAGAAAGAGGTCTTTAATAATGAAGAAGAAGTCGAAAAGTGACTTAGACGTTTCGGAACGAAAGCCGACACCGCGATTCGAGCGAGGGGATTGGATCTTTCGAGAATTTCCACCACTGGACGGTGATGATGACTCTCGTAAGCTGGCAGACTATGCAATTAGACTCTTTATTAAACTTGCACTCTGCCTGGTTTAGTTGACATTATGATTTGGTCTTTTCCGAACGTTCAAGATCATTGCAAGTTGAATGTGCAAGCGAAGACTACATTTGATGGGACATCAATTCGTTTTTTTACACGTTGCTCATTTTTATTATGTTATTCGTGGCCACAGCAGTGAGTTGCGTTTTTGGTCTCGCATATTATTACGGTTCATTTTTAACACGATTCCTTTGGAACATAACTCACTCCTAGCTCATACGAATACCGTTCTGTTCGTAGGGTATCATAAACTGACATCGCTGCTTCTCTGTTACTCCATTTACTGTTTGCTTGTGTAAAACCTGTTCTGTATGATTCTATGGAAATGTTATAGATGGATTTTACTAATTCCCCACTTCTGGCGCATATCTTTAAAAATAATAATTGGCATAAGTTGATGCGCGTACGCAACATGTACCCGAAAACATGAAACCAGGGTATACGCGTATCAAACCATACGACAAGAAATTACACGTAAAGTCCATTCGGGTTTGTTAAATGGTTCTAAACGATCTTTCAAAGCCATTTTGAAGCTTATTGAACCTCGAGCCACCATTGGAGAAATAGCATTAACTTTACGAATATTCGTTTGATGATTAGTCATCGACGTGCACTATGTATAAATTAGTAAATGATGTCGTTCCGTTCATAACAGCATGCGTGCACGTTCATTTACATTTCTGCAGCTTTTTAGCATGTTTGAGCATTAACCCATGCATTTTTGTGCATCTTGTGCGACCGCAGGACCCCGTCGCATGAGCGAACGTGATCTTCCGTCACGACTTGGACATGATACAACCCCCCAACAAATTCATAGCAGCAAGTCTGTCCCGGCCCTGCATAGTAAGTAACGCTCACTTTCTGGTCACGAAACATGACTGCCACGGCCTATAGGATAATACACGCTTCAATCATCTAATATAGACAGTATTAAAATGCAATCACCGTCAGGAATCCGTCTAGCATTGTTTGAGGCTTGCTCTCTCAAATTTTGTACATTTCTCTGCACCAATGCTTCCCGACGATGGGTACTTTTTAAGACAGAGAAATTAGCCGAATTGTACATCGTTCTTTACTCGTATAGATGTAGGGACGGAGGGAAAACAGCAACACGAAGTCTTCAATCCTGGGTACAGCAGAGCATCATCCAGCAACAGTGTTACTCCTCCGGTTCAGCCACCTCCGATGCCAGCAATAAACGGAGCAACTTCATTGCGCTCAAGGTCTGTATTAAACAACATGACTAAAATAGACAAAATGCCTTTTATTTGAAAAAAATGGTCCAAGCTGAATAGTATAAACAGTGCCATAACTAGGCAGGTGCAACGGGTGCATTCACATAATGTCCAGACTAGAAGGGGGACCCTGGAAGGGCCGCGATATGTAATAAAAAAAAATATATAAGGGACCCGAAAATGACACCTGGCACAAGACCCTTGAAAAGCAAGTTATAATACTAAGTATAAACGCTGTTTACTTTAGCGAAGACCCGTTCTTTGTTTGGCGCTTCTCTTTTCAAATCTTTCAATTTTTGTTAGAATATTTTTGTAGCTTCGTCACAGAAAATTGTAAAGTATCAGGTATATTTACTTCGGATCAATCCTTTGCAACATTATTTCCCTAAGCTTTCTTATTTTTGTCAACATTTTATTATCCTGGAAGAATACAAATTTATTTTTATCCATGGAATCGTAAATGTTATACTATGTATGGATTGTTTCCACGACTTTTAGGTCAAGTCATAACTTGCACGATCCTATGAGAGTGGGGACTTTGCCACCAACTGGTCTAGTCAGCAGGCAGCAATCGTCTCCTAATTTGACCCCTCATCAGATGCATCCTAGTGTTCAAAACAACATGCAAAGTAACGAAGCTGAACGGTTCTACCAAAATTTAAGCGTCTACAGAAATCAAGACCCAACGATGAAACAACCCAGTCCGCCTCAGTCCATAGATGAAAGGTGAATTTTCCACTGATTGCTTAAGAAAATTTGGATCATTCATTTTTTCAATGCCACCATTCATTGCTATCCTCTTCTTTTCATTCCGTTTGCATCTGTTTTAACACGTTGATTGCCACGGTGGTCACCGGCAACCGATTTGCAATAGTATACTCGTTATTTGTTTTGGCAGTCAACGTAACAATATAGTTCAAAGAGACTAAATACTTATTACCTATTGTAGAAATCCATTGCACACCCAAAAGAGCTTAAGAGGTTCGCAGAGTTCTCTAAATCGGCCGTCTGCCGACATTACTCAGGGAAGGGACAGGCCTATATCAGCGTACATACCACAAAGTCAACAGCAGAGTTATTCGAGTCAGCAGATGCCAGTACAGAGTCCTCCACCAAGATCTCAGTCCTCTCGCGATATAATCCGGCAAGAAGCAAAGCTTCAAGAGATGCAGGAAGAAGTCAGGAGACGCGAATTGCGCGGTGGGGCACCTGCCTTAAACCAATACCGACCAAACGCTTACAATGTACGACCGATGACGGCTTCTCAAGCTGCGAACGCCGTACGTCCCGCGAAACCAATAGGCTCTACACCGAATTTAGGACCTAACTCGCCCACGTATAGTGCAAGGCCTGTTCCGCAAAATTATGGCCATTCGGAACCGCAGTACAATCAATACCAATTGGCAAACCAGTTTGGTAAGCCCCAGCAAGTCCCTAGCCAATACGCAATGATACCTAAAAGCAAAAGCGATACACTTCGAGGTCACGGAACGCCTATCGAACCAGGTAGAGATGTGGCGGTTCAAGATATTGGACGACCGGAACAGAACCGGCAATTTGGAAATCCTTCAAACGGTACACAGTATTCTAACGGGCTCTTAGACTCGAGAAATGGCCAATACTCGTCGGATGGCCCTCCGAATCGTACGCAGAATGGAGGTGATGCTTCCACGGAAAACCCGCCAGCACGTCCATTGCTCCCAGAAGATGGTTATAGAGAAAGTCCACCTCCACCACCACCTAATACCTCGACACATCCTTTGTACAATAAACAGCCTGACTCTAGGTAAGACAGTTTTTATCGCCTGAAAATCGTTTAATATTTATCGATAATATTTGTTTTCTTCAAGATAAAATCGATATATCTTTGGCTTGACTTTTAATATAATTTGTAGTTATAAAACTGTTTAGTATGAAATCGATTAAACAATCTGACATACAGGTATACCGCAAGTATGCAAGATCCTCCTCGAGGCGGCTACTATCCAGCAACCGGTTCAACCCAACAGCCTCGACAGTACCAATACAGTGCAACGAATCCTTGGCAACGAGAGGAAAGAGAAAAGGTCAGTTCGGTCACTTTAGTGTCACCAAGACGTGTATCGCGTGTAACGGAAGTGGTATATCTCGAAACTAATGGAATTGCGCATTTTATAGGAACAAGCGCGAAGAAGAGAAGCAGCCAGACAGTGGCGTGATCAACAAATTGCGCAGTTAAGCACCTTGCCTAATAGAACACCGCAACAGGAGGAGCAATTGCGAGCACTGCAGCTAGAGAGGGATTTCCAAAAGAGAGCCGAGGAAGTCGCTAATCAGCAAGATGACGACGAGGAAAGCAACGATCTTGATAACGAGAGTGCCCAACGAGTTCAGGGACTGTTGCGCATGGCTGCGACTCAGGACAGAAGTACCAATCAAATAAACCAACAACAGACTTTGTCGAGAACGAGTGCTGGTAACCAATCTATTCGAGGAACCCTCTCGCCCCAACCTGTAGGAAGCCAATTGCAATCCACAAATATTCCCATGCACACAGTAACGAGCCAACAGGGATTATCGAGTACGGCGGGCAATTACACCAGCCAGAACGACACACCAAGCCTACATTCACAGCAGAACCAAAGTCAAAATAATGCTGGCCAAGCACCTTTGTCTCCTTCATATGGACCGAATTTAGGCCAGCTGGGAACTAGTCAAAAACCATGTCCTGCAAATTCGAGTCAGACAAACGACGACAGAGAGAGACAGCGCAGAATGGACGAGCTTAAGAGGAAGCAAGCTGAATTTGACGAGGGTCAAAGGAAGAGAGAGGAAGAAGTCAGACAACAGCAACAGTTGCAGATTCATCAACAACAAATGCAACAGTTGTACCAAAAGCAACAACAGCAGCATCAATCCAATCTCAGAAACCAACAGCAGTTACATCCTGGCATGCTAAGGCTGGATAATCTCGTCATAAATGGCCCCAGCTCTCCTCCTTGTAAGTTTTTTGAACATACTCTGCGATATTGCAATCCCTATTATTTTTGGTGATGGTGAATCAAATTATGGTTATTTATTAAACCATTTGTCCTTAGCTTCCCAGAATGGTAGTAACGAAGCACCTCTTCCACCTGAACGAGGATCTAGCTATGCGGTAATGTCTCAACAAAGCGCGTTGAGATCGAATGGTTCTACTGCATCAACCGTACCTGTTACCTCGCATCAAACAACGATGATCAAAAGAGTCTCTTTCCATGATCCTAATGCTAATACCGAATCAGTATCCCGCACCGTACCCTCTATGACCTCAAGTAATCCATCGACCATAACTATGGATACTATTCGAGAGGATCCGAACGTAAGTGACGAATCATTTTTTTCCGCGCAATCTCTTTTATATAACTACATAAATTTGGTCATTATATTTTAACCCTTTGCGGTCCGAGTTTCTGAAATTGCCTTGTAATTGTCGAGTCAGGCTCGTCTTAGGACCGCAAAGGGTTAAATAGCCAAAAGTATTTATTTCCGACATATTTATGTTATTTTGGTAGCGGAAAAACAAATTTTAAAACACTTTATGGGTTTCTTATTCGATACTATTTACGCGAATGGAAATTCAATATGTTAACGTAACTATGACAGCAAAAATTCGAGTGCAATATAACATGGTTACTAAAGGCACAGTGAAATGCTTTGTACCACTTTTAAGAATATTATTAAAAATATGAATATTTTGTCAAAATGCATCCAATGGCAGGTATCCAAATAAGGTATACACTATAAAATTGCAAAACTCTGCTGTGGCCATACATGTCATCTACATCCATCATTGCATGACAATTCAGGAACCGTTTAACATCAATGACATGTAATGTCTCGTCTATGCCATCAAGTATTTTTGCTCGAATGAAATTTACATGTGATATAAGCACTGTATGTTTATTAATGTGTAAAGTGTGCCATGCATCGTTCGAAATGTTAATGTATTTCTACATTGTACATACAAGTATAGTGTGATTTTTTATGACTGTATTCAAATATATATTGCGACAATAATTACGTGCTTTTACGAATGTTACATATTTTCCTAAGAAACGTGTATTAAATCATACGCTTTCATTTCATTTCTAGAACTTTATAAACGATGCTGAAACTCTACTGGCCTCTCCAAAAACTCCGGAAGGTCCTGGAGGTACATTTACGGGAACTACACCAGGTGTGATCGGGGCTCAGGAAGTTTACAAGTATGTATGAGTAATCATTGAATAATTATTATTTCATTGTTCTCGTTTCATTATTTCAGTCTATGTTAACTATTGTACTAACTTATAGGGATCCAAGACAGAAGCGTCTGGCCGAAAAACAGAAGCAACAGAATTCGCAAATGGGTGCAGTACCAGAAAAGTTAAGTTTTAAGGAAAAAATGAAAATGTTTGCAATGGAAACAGGGGAGGATGGGACGCCGAGAGATAAAGTAAAGATTAGTCGAGCTCAGCGAGAAATCGATAATATAGGCAACCCCATGAGTCCTAACAACAACAACAACAACAACAACAATAACAACAATAACAGAAGTTAATTATTCAATGGTGGATTTTTGTGGTAGAAAAAAAATCAATACGATACCAGATACTCACTAATAAATGTTAAGTAATTGAGCTGTTTAGTCTTGCTACAAGTTTTGTAGTAGACCGACATTACATTACTAGTGGCATTTCGTTAATCCGAGTTATTGCAGTATTTGTTTACACAATTTAAGTTGAATATATCATGTCCTTTAGTGACATTAGCAAATACATTTTATTGGAGTGATACTCATTGACAGACAGGTAATTTTTCGTTGAAAAAGTAGAGAAGATGTTGATCATTTTATGCGAAATGTTTATATAAGCGATATATTTTCAATTTCCATAAAATAATCACGACATTCCTCAAGGTTGTACATAGAAGATGCTGGACAAGACTATTAGTTGCTTTTATTGTTGTTCGATATTTATGTTATAAAAGTATAAATGTTTTTAATTGAGCTATCTCAATAACTACAAATGTGTCTTGTAACGGCGTGGCAGCTCCAAACTATTGTACAATATATATTTACGAATGTGTATATGTCTCTACATAATGTTAAAGTAGATCGTTGATAATGAAAAATCTTATGTGTATAGCATTTTTCAGAAATAATTTAATTCCACAGCTAGGAACATCATTCGAGAAACGATTTTAAGTTTTATATACCAACTATACCATGTCCTAAGGATTATTATCGTTTGGGACCAGAAAATTATCACTCGCCGTTTATCCATGTATTGTGTAAAATTATGGATTTTCACCGTGTTTTTCCAAATCAGAAAATACTTCGAGTTTAATCAAAGTATTAAAAATATTACTGTTCTCACAACGACTTCTATGACGAGCGTAATTATGATTTCAAAATATGATTTTACATACTGCGGTGAAACAATAATCAAATTATTTAAGATATAGCATGTAGTATATATACATATATATATAGTATACATATACGTGTATTGTTATCTAATCGAAATTAAGAAAATGAAGGCATACAAATATTATTATACATATACATAAGTATCTTAGATTAGGAATGATAAGGGATCACTAGGGCAGCGCTCTGAAGAGTTCAATGCCCGATTTAAGAACAAAGCATAGCAATATTAGTGGTTAAACGATGAAGATATTAATCATTAACCTGCAGATAATAGAGTCCTACTTAGAAACGTCACAAACAGTTGGCAGCTAACATTCGTGTTTATTTCAATACGTATACACGGACCGGTATACATTCCTTACAACTGAAGGGAATTTAAGGTATTTAATGTTCCACGAATTTTACATTCTTTATAAAAAATTAACTTTGGCATAGTTGAGTCAAACCGTTTTATTAATTTTTTTTTTACTTGAATAAATGCCTGTACCGGATTATCCACCGACGGATGTATTATCAAGAGGGAAAAATACTGCATTATTCCTGATTATTTTCCTTGTATTTTTCTTTATACTATAACGGAACATTTAAACATCGTGTAGATGTATCTTCGATATTATATGTGATATAAAGTAGGCCTTCCTCTGCAAATGCGAAAATTCATGTAGATTAAATGTAATGTAGATACACGTTCGCGTGAAGATGTCGAGTCAAATTTTTAGAAGATTTAATCGTTATTCATACGAAACTTCAGTATTTCGGGCCTATCTAACAAGAGCCTACGAAACGTCGGTCGACCGAGACTTCGGTCATTTCCCAGAAGTTAAAAATGCACTTACACCTGTAAAAGTATTTTTATTCTTTATTTATTTTATTTTCGTATCATTTCATCTTGCAACCAATAGTGGTATAGCGAACAGCTTGTTAAATTGTACGTTATAACGCAATCGAACACAGTCTGCGTCTCAGACCAAATCTTAGAAACGAACGCGGACAGGATTTAATATGCCGTAGATTTTATCCTGTAGTTTAAAACGACGTACTATTGTTAAAGTACGTTTCTTTTATTGTCATACCCTTTTGTATATCTTAGCACTGTTCACCTCGTAAATGTGTAGGAACTAAAAGGATTGTTTCAGAAGATGATCGAGCGTACCTACGACCATAAGTTCGTGACCTAAATGTTGGTTGAATTAGCGAATGAGAAAGAAAGTTCCCTCCTTATTGTGTATAGCAAGTGTACTTGCACTATATTTTGTAACACTATTTCAATTGTCCCATCGTGTCGGTGTCGAATTCTTCTTGAATCAATCGAACGACTTCGTGACCATCAACGTCATTACATTGCTATATTTTACCTATATTATTACTGTACTTTAGAAATCACACTATATTTTTTAATTATTGTATCATGTCATATATTACCGAGATATACTATTGACGAGAAATAAATGTCACTATATTAATGAAGGACTATGTTTATTCGACGGTTCATCGCGATATTTATCACGATATGCATCGTCGTGGTTGAATTAATTTTCATTATACCATGACCGATTTCAAATTTCCCACTCGTCAGAGCTGTCGATTCGTTAAGATCTGATCCCGCAGTTAAAGTGAACCGGAGTTTAATTGGTTTACAAGAGGTTAAAACCTGGTGTAAACAAGTTAAACTTTGATTAACTCGAGTTGTGGAATCGGAACGAATGCCTGTGTCCACAAACTAGAACCACAGAAATATATAGTAAACTGGAATGCTCATGACGCTTTAGAAACACGGCGTGCTTTGCCCAGAGAGAGATAGATTTGGCTGTCTCTGCATCTTTGTCACACAAGTTCAGTAAGCATTGGTGCGATGAAGATACGCGATGGACGGCTCTCCATCATTGTCACCCTCAGAGAAAATATACTTGCCTTTGTTTAAACTAGTTTAAGCGATGCGTACGCATTATTTGTACAGTCCGAAAGGAAAGTTCAGGGGAATGCAGGGAAGTGATAGTGCAAACCTTATCAGTAGGACAATAGTTTGACTGAATGTCATATTTCTGTATAGTAAAATCATGCAGTACGTTTCGCATTATTTACGTTTGATTTTTGTATTTCGTAATTAATTATCTAAGGATAGTTCTCATGAAGAAAAAATTTGTAATAGGGCTGTACACCTAGTAGTGGGGATGACTTCAAGGGCAGCTCGAGCCGAACCCGCTGGTAGCGTTCCAGTTTACTATATATTTCAGTGACTAGATTCATGGACCTAAGAATATATGGACGGAGCCCAAAGTCCCATCTCAAACGAAGGGGGCAAGCCAACGCGTAGGAAAGGGAGGGGTATATTGGTGCTACTTGTTCAGCCTCTTGATTGGTTCAGCTGGCTGATGGCTCGTATGAACACATTACGTTTATGGATTGGCTCTAGAAAGTGGCGCGTAATTTTGAAAGCAATTTCGATTACTTTTTATAATACATGAGTTATAAGTTAAAATATTCTACCCGGTGAAACAGAAGTTTCTTGATCAACATTTTTCTTTCTAGGTGAAACTGATATAAAAAATCATGATGAGTTAATGAAATAAAATGTTGAATAACATTTATCTGCGTAACCAAATCTCAGCCAATCAGGAAGCTAAGATTTTAGACCCACTCTCATTACCTTAGTATTATTCGTACGTGTTCCCCCCTTACTTACTCTGGCACACACCCTCTAGCTTGGGCTCCGTCCATATATTCTTACGTCCATGCTACAAACTTTACAAATGAACATTTTTTTAATCACTCAAGTCGGGTCACAACTCGAATTAATCAGACTTTAACTGGTTTACAGCAGGTTGAACCGGGTGTAAACCAGTTAAACTTCGGTTAACTTGACGGTGGAACCGGACCTAAAGCACGCAAGATTTGGCGGCAAATTCAAATTTGAATACTCATTAACATTCGTTCATCCGCAATTTTGCGATAGAAACGGTTTTACAATTGTCAGTTGTTTTTACATTACACATTTACTTTTAATATTAACATCTAATGACAGTTACTTTTTGTTTGCAAATCTAGATATGAATTAGCAGCGACCGGTTGCTTAATCAATACTGCATCCTCCGGATACGTACATATATACGTATGTCGTATGTGTGTACGTCGGAATGGAACAGGAATTCCGACTGAACGTAAGGAACGCCGAACGCGAATCCCCCACCACCAATAAACGGCCATGTCGACGGCAACAGAGCTGGGCGATCTGAGATCTCGGGCAGTCTCGGTCAGTCTCACTACATAACTGGCTACGTACGAGTGATCGCGTCTATGCAATTGCAAATTTTGAAACCGAGTTTTCTGGACATCTTAACTGCTTCATAAATACATTCGGCCAAAAAGGATCGCTCATCGAGTCCGTGCCATTCGCGTGGACGACGCGAGCCCAGGGCAAGCGAATTTTATTCCATTATTTGCTGAACGAACATTCCACGGAAATCTGAGGCGCCGCAACGAGGACTCTTTTCCAAACCCGTACGGAGACCGTTTGGCACTACGACGGAGGTAAGACACCCACCGCTTACTCGATCAGTCACGTTTTCTACATTTTACCGGTTCAGTAGTTTTTAAGAATGTTTGACATACCAAATGTATCATGCAGTATACGTAAGGCGTAGCGAGTGCGACATTTTGCCGGCATCGTGGGCTTGACTGCCTAGCGGAAAAGGCGTTTCAATGCGTATGTACACAAATGCGTCACGAAAATGCTGCGACGTTCGGAACGTCTATGATCGTTTAGTGTCGGTCACTGTAGGTATGGCCCGCTTGGGCGATTAAGAATGGTCCATGTGCCTCATTGGCTAATCGTTCCCATAGCGTAAATAATATACGGACATTGTAGGACGCTCTTGGGTGTCGAGCCGTTTGACCAGCCAGCCGGCAAACCGGTTCGCTTCTTGGAAGACGATAATGGCCAGCTTCGCGAAATGGCATCCTTCGAGCTCCGATGGCGAATCGGTACTTGAAATGTTCCAACTTCCGTTGACTTTATTTTGCGAATTGTTGGTCTTATATTAATCCTGAAATCGACTAACGGTAAATATTTTTTTTATTTAAGGAGGTACATACAGTATTGAGTAATAATAACCGGATTTTTTTTATAGATAAAATGAAAGGAAAAAATCGTTTCTGAAAAATGTGTAGTCGATTAATGTTTTTCTTGATAAAAATTGCAATATAATTTGTAGATTTTAAGGTGCGATTTGGATAAACGTATTTCTAAATGCAACGGTTGCAAGGGCATACAATGCATTTTAAAAAAGAAATAATTGCATTTATATAATATTCATTATTGAAATTCGCAGGAACCAACATTTTCTCTACTTTCTTTGTGTGTATATTTTAACGAGTTGCTTAGTTGAACCGAGTAACACTTTCATGCATAATTTAATGCGAGTGATAAGCAAGACATCCAGTTGAGCACCCCTTAATGTTGTTTTTACATATGTGGTATTAATTTTATATATAACTCTGGGTACTTATTTATTCAAGTTAAAAATACAAAGATTTGTAGATCTAGACATAGATTTTCATTATGGTGCCCCATGTTTGTAAATTTGCAATGAAGAACAGGTCAATCGTCCTTTTATATTTTTAAAATACTGGAGCTTGCTCATTTCATTTCCATATCGCTTAACCCTTTTAGTGCTGGAGAACGATATATCGTCGTTTTACAAGGGCTAACGACTTCGGCCGGCACTAAAAGGGTTAACATGCTTTCAAAATAACATATAGAACTGTATATACATTCCTTTATTCAATGGTTTTTTTTTTTCAGATTTTCCACTTTCAATTTTTGTTGAACGAAATAAATTTTTTTTATATAAGGTTATAACGAGTATACAGAGAACCCACTCAATTCGGTTATAAACTGCTCTAGTATTGACTATTGATGCAGGGAGAGGGGAAGTCTGGGTATGGCTATCTGATTACCTTACTTTAATCAACTTCTAGGTTTTCCTTGAGTGTACTCTATCGTAGAAGTGTTGCACCGGCTTATAAGCGACTTACTGATTGTTCAAATCTAAGCAGAAGTGAAATTTTGATATTTTAATTTGACGAACAGAAAGATGTCCAAAAAGAACATCAACTAAATGACAGGCTGAGGAGATTAAGGAAGAATATCAAAGTGCCTGGTATCAATCAATTAATTTTGAGGTCGATTCAGCCATCCGTACAGGGTTATACGTTTCCGTAATCTTCGTTCCATGCCGTGATCTCCGTGATGCCGTGATAGCCGGTTCAGTATATCTCCGGACATCGAGATACCAGAAAGAATGTGGAATTCGTTTAATTTCCTGCTGCAACACATTAACATTGTGTTGGAGTCCATTCAGACGTATTAGCTCTGGCACCGTACCCCACCGTCCGTTCGGTGAAAATATCGGTCCAGATTACGGTCAGAATATTGAAACCGATACGAACGGACGGATACGTTTGAACAATTCGATATAAATCCAAGACGATATTTCCATCAGTGCTCGGAACGTAGTAGATACGATACGAATAGATCCGAAAAGGCCTTTAAAAACGTAAACAACTCTGAGTTCGGTTAAAAAGCTGTACAAGCGGTTGATGCTGCCAATTCTACTATTCTGAGTATTAGACCTTGACATTCCAATATAAACCGTAACTTCGTTCTTTAATTATTTTCAGATTATTTTTTGTAGCAATATAAAGAAAACATGATGGCACATATAAAATAATAATCTAATTCCTCTTATTATTATCGATCAATTGTCCTCTATTGGACCAATAGAGAACACTTAATGTAGCTCTTAAGTAACATGTTTTTCATGAATTACGAAAAATTGGGAAAAGTCATTAGTGATGAAAAATTAACAGGTGACAAGGAGCATTGTGCGTAAATTTAGTGGGAATAAACACGATACCTATGATCTTATCAGTCATTTATTTTTGGTCGGTTATGCTATTTTCTTGGTCATTTTCTGAATTGGAGGTCTTGTTACTTGGAAATAAGAGACATCATTGGCTAAATGTTTAAATTTGTATTATTTAATATAAAAAAAATGGTTAACTTATTTATTGAATGAGCGTACACCCCCGTATCCCGACGTTTGTATAATTGTGAGAGAAAATTGTAGGAAATCGGATGGAGAATGGGAGCGAAAAATATCCCCCTACGGTTACTTCCGAGGGTTCGTTTATAACCGGCAATCAACAAGGGCGCGCCGATGATCGTTCAACCAATTTGCGTTTACGTCCGACTGGTAGCATAATTGACATAATTGTAGCTCTTTTAAAAGTTGGAAGTAACACATGAAAAGGTATTTCCGAGGTTATGGTACTTGTGGTCACGCGTTAGCAAACCGGTAATGAAAACTGGACTCTGGAATTAGAGAGTCGATGCTTAATAGTTGAGGTTTAGTAGAGACTGTATAACATTTTTCCTTGACCACTATTATTTTATATTCTTACCGAAACTCATAAAAAGTGCAGCTCTTCGAAATGTTCCCTGTCTCACTCTTAGACGAAATTTCTTTTGCATGCAAAGATCAGCGATTTTAGAGAACAAATAAATAAAGGGGACAAATAATGGAAACACGGGTTTTCGAAAAACAAATAATGTATTGGATATGAGAACGCGTCGGAGTGCCTGGTAACTGATGTCCTAGAAACGGTTCAAAACTAATTGTTTTCACAAACAGCTACCCTGAAGGCAAAGCCTTATTCAAGGCGTCGATACGCGTCCTAAAAAGATACCGCGCACATAGGGCCGTTCCTGGCGGGGATGCAAAAGATGCCTCCGCACTTGGACAACCAAATCTAAGGGCCAGCCCCAGACCATTTGTTACGTATAAAATGTTGACTAATAAAAAAAGTATAAGAAAAATATAAATATAAAAATATTTTTTGACATGCCACGAAAAAATAAAATTGATTTAATCAATTTTATATTGAACAAATAACCATATTTTGTTCAGATTTCGTATATTATTATTTAGAACTTGACGTTCACGCACGGGACAGCAAAGACGGTCTTAAAGAAAGAAGTCCGGCAATACAATTTCATTCAGAATCATAAAACCGTTTTCTACTATCCACGTTGCTAATATTGACAAGATATTCCTTCTTGAATTATACAAACTTTTGCAAATCTGCAATGTAGTACACAGTACTGAAAAATTGAAGTGCACGTATATGTAAAACTATGGAGTACGATTACACGCCTGTCCTCCTCTTTTTTGCATATGCATCACTTTTCTTGTCCCCTACCCCTCTTTTACCCGTTACCTGCGGAATTTACTATAACGTTACGGGTTATCGACTTGTATACACGTCGAACGCAGTTAGCTGGTTAAGGTGAAGTGAAACACGTCGAGGAACTTGATCGACGTGCATAACGAAGATTTTTCTAAATACCTACGTTGTCGACGTTCGTTTTTATATTGACAGCTGTGTCGAATTATATTGGATATTGCACTAAATGGCATACTCCACCTACCGTTTTCGTACAATAATTATAAAGAAATCGAAGTAAAACTCTAGAAATCCTCTGGATTCATGCTTTCTGGGGCCATAATTGGCTGCAGAGGGACCCCCTGCGCTATCTGTGATTTCCAGGTCAATTAAATTTTCACTCCGAGTTCTCGTATTCCCACCGTTTTAGCATAGAAGCTCGCATTTCAACGGAATAAAGGCATAAAGCACTTTTTTTGCCGTTATCCCGTTGAAATGCGAATTTATCGATTACCAGAGTATTCTAAATTGTCGTAAAATTGTCCTGACCCTTTCGTTTCTCATATCAGAGCCTTCGATAATTGTAGATTGATCGAAATATGAGAGCTCGACGCCATTTTGGTTCTGGTCTGGGCTGAGTTACAAATTTTTTCGAAAAATCCAAATTTTGAATGTTTCAGGACAATTCTTAGATGATCACAAGATATGTGTCAAAGTTTCAGACAGTTTGGTCCTATACCCTTAAAAAAAAGTGTTGTATTCGAATCGACTTATTTGAAGGGGGTTTCACTTCACCTTAAATATCGTATGTAGGGCAAACTATAAATCGAAAGGTAGCGTGAAGGGGTGGCGTATCGGAACGGTTGTATCGGCCAAGGGATCGTCTATCCGACGCAGAGTACGGTTCAAGGTCATCAAAAGCACGTGCTTCCCATTCGCCGGGCAGCCAATGCGCGCCCTCGCCGAATGGTGGCTCACCGCACCTTGCTAAAAATATTCTCTTTCCCTTTCTGGCGATCTCTCGTTCGGTAGCGAGAGAGGTCGCTATTGCGGAGCATGCCACGGTGCTCCAAATCAATAACTTCGCTACTTTGCGGACTTGCCTTGAATCTGCGTGTCCGTCGGTTTGTCTTCGCTTTCCTCGCCTCCTTTTACTTGAAAGCAGGCGACCTCACTGTTTAAACGGTAACGCGTCGAGTCTGCCGATGCCTCATTGGTATTTATTTCGAAAAGTCGAAACTAACTCGCTTAAGTAAAAGAGAATAAATAATCACAGAAATAGAGTTTCATTTACGATTTCGATTCTAAAGCGTCGATAATCAACAAAGGTACGAATCATTTATTGCTTAAGTGCAGGGTGAATGCGACTATTCTTAACTTCCTATTCGAAAATTTGTGATAAAATCAAAATCGTATTGAGTCGAAATTGGTTACTTAAAAATGATTGTAAAAATGATGGTAAAAGCGGGGTTAGACACGGAATGGGGGCAGGGGGGGATTTGTGCATAATTAACAAAAATTATATTTAGAGGTGGTTAGATTTTACTTTTTTTTTTCTTTTTGCAATAGAGTATTTTATTGAAATACATAATAGCAGTAATGCGCGGAGGGTGTATTCGATTTTGACCCCCGCTATTTTCATTGTATGAAAGGAATGAAGAAAAATGCCTCATTTTGTTTGCTGTATATATTACGTGCGTGAGGAACATCAGAAAAATACTGTGTTGTGGTTGACGAAGTTGACGACCGGGGCAAAATCACATGGTGACATGATTTTTTTTTTTTAAATAGGTACCTGTCATTTTACGAAAATGTAATAAATATTATCTTTTACTTTGCGTCATTTCAAATATATTGTTTCACTCGCCATCCGAATTTTTTCGATTGGATTATAACATTAAATCTGGCCTAATAAGTTTGAAAAAGAATTCAATAAATTATTATTCAAACTTATTAGGCTAATGGGTTTACTTGGATTCAGCAAAATTAGGCTTATCCTACCTGGACGTGAAAGGTATCGGAAATTTCTGAGACTATAGAGTAAACGTATTATACCGGTATGTGCTAAATTAATTCTCGTTATCGATATAGATAATGTTAATGTTACACAAGCGGCGCTCGGTGGGTCTGAAACGATGATAGAATAGTTGAAGGGATATCACGGAATCCCCGCGTGCTAGAGATAAAAAATCTATAAATACGTACGGGAAAAAAATTGTTGCGATTTGCTATCGATAAAAGATATCAACACATTTTTTCATGTCTTAAGGGTAAAAAATAATTATCTTAATTGAACTTAATTCTGTTAAATGCCTACAATATTATTCGATATCAATTTTGGTTGGAAGAATCGTTTTTCCCCTGAATGTATGACATGATTATAAAAACAATTTTTAGCTATATCTCTTTTTACAGTTCCCGAAGCATATTCCTCTGCTATATTTCGGAAACTTTAAAAAAAATTGCAAATATTTCGAAATCAGCTTATAATGGAATTATTTCCTACCATTGTTATATTAGGAAATCATTGAAGTATTGTAATAGTAGCTATTCATACTCTAAGAGTACCAAATTTCATAAATCGAGTTGAGAATTAAACTTCTACTCTGTTTTTGCGGAAGTTGCGGGGTGGAGAGAACGGATAAGTCGCGACTGCTGAAATGATTAATTGATTAGATAAAGTAATATTATCGGCAAGACAAACGAAATGTAAATAATTGATAAAACTCACGTAGAATTTAACATTTCGGTCAATTCATCAACGGTGTATTGGAGGTCTTATTCATTCGGTGTGTGACATATAACTACTTTGCCCGGTTACAAAAGGGATCAACGCATTAAGTCCTTTGACCATTTCAACGTTGAATCGTATAGCACATTCTTACTGGAACGTATGCATATCTAGATGGTATTAAGTTTAACCGCAATCACGCGGTGAACGCATGAACGGCGTAATTGGAAAAGCACTCGATCACGTCAGAAAAAAAACGAACAGGAAAAATGTCAGAAGCGAGGTGTTATCTTGTACCCTTATCCTGTACGTCTCAATGTCGTAAAAAAAGTAGTACTTGGTTAATTAATATGTACGTGTAGTACGGTAACGAATAATGATATAATATGTGCCGAGAAACCGAGTCTAGGCCCGAGATACTTGCAAATATAAGCCTCGTGAATATTTGAAAATTGAAGGCGGAAGTTGAAAGATTTAAGGCCCATTGACACACATCTGATCCAGCTGCAGCTTGTAAAGTGACGAACATGAGTGCTTTCCATAGGGATAGGTACCGTCAATGAAAAACACCAATGTTTGCACATCCAACTCGTATCCGATCCGGTCAATCCGGCAAAATCGGAACAATGTTTTCTAATGAAAGCGTTTGCATCTCTCCTTTACCATTCTGTCCGATCCGATCAGGTCCAGTCTGTCTCCGACTCTTCCGATATCGTGGCTGACCGATCGTGGAAAATCCGGAAAATGGCCGAACCTGATCGGACGGAGCGAAAACGGAGAGGTGGAAACGCTTCCATTAAAAAACATTGTTCTGATTTTGTCGGAGCGAACAGATCGGATACGTATTGGATGTGCGTAAATAGGCCTTTTTTTACATTGGCAGTCCCATATCCCTAAGGGAGGCATTCAAGATGTTCATCCATTTCCAAACCAGAGCTGGATCGGAGACCGGTCGGACGTATGTAAATCGATCTTTAACGTTGATACTCCAGGCTCAGTTACCACATTAACGCGTAACAATATCCTTTATATATTATTGAAATATATAGTAACCATGCATTATTAATACCTTTTCTGTTTGAAATCAGAGTTCCATTGAACCATTAAAGTGTCGAATCCGGTTGAAAAAGATTAATCCCATCATTTACAGATAAGGTTCAGAACCAACAAATTGTGAGTGATAAATTCACATAATTTTTTCATTTAGTTTAAAAAGTAATTGTGCCGTGAGTTGATTTGATAACTAAAAAAAAATAGTATTTATCTCCCAGCCAGTTGGAGTGCCTCGTATTGATTACATGTCCAGCTTGAACGTGATTCGTGCTAAACGGGCTCACTGATAAGCAATGTACTTAACCCGAGACAATGAGAAATGTTCGTACTTCTTTTGTAGGTAATGAAACGAACTGAATCGATAGTGCAATTTGTTCATGAATAGCTGAAGCTTAGAACACGGGTTACAAAGAATAATTATAGAAACGAATTTCTTCCATAATATGTATCAGGCTTAATAATAAAACTAATTCTTATACTGTATAGCCTATTTGAATGAATGTATATGTAATTTAGTATTTCGATAACGATCCGTCAGAAAATTATTCGATCGCAGATTATTGATTTCGTTTTTTATCTTGTATAATGACGGGAACGTATTATCATGGTTAAGAAAAAGACATCGATAACTTTAACGCCTTAAAAAAATATGATAGAGAGAGATTCCATTCAGTTGTAATATTGGCCTCCTCTAGTAAAGCAATTTCACCTATGGAGCGTCGATAGCCCATCCCAATCAATTCATAGTGTAAATTAGTAATTTTTAATCATTCGAGTCAAGGCCCAAAGAAAACTCGAGGTCCTTCCCACGCGTACCAAAGGTCCGAGCAATCCACGAAAAGGGGGCAATAAACTTGAGTACGGACATTCTCAAAGAGGTCTTTTCGGCGATTTCCGTCGAAGGCACGGGACGACGTCTGGTGAACACATTTGTTAACTTTCCAAAAATTCCGGAGTTCACCTCTGGCGACCAGACGTCGCTCGAGGGTTTTTTCCGTGAATTCACAGCCTACGTGACCAGTCGTTTCGCGAGTGCCTGCGAGGGCGGAGACCCTGAACCTTCGAGAATTTTCCCTGCCAATGAGAATGCTCGACTCAAGTCTGACTTCCTCCCTCCACCTATTATAGTTAGCGGGAGAGTTATGCACTTTGGTATTTTTAAGTTCATTGTAAAAAATCAGATTAAAACCGACAGTTGACAACGCGCGATCTCACTATAAACGTTGGCGCGTCAACGTAGATTCACTCTAGTTGCCGAATCAACGCGAGTCACGAATCAACAATTGCCGAGTCAACTGACAACCATTTAAAATCACGCGTTCTCCGTTGTACCGAACAGAAATATACTTTACTTGTGTTACCTACATCCGGAGTTATTTTATTCATACGCGAAATCAGTTGCCCGCGATTAAGTTCTCGCGCAGCCCTACACTATTTGAGCCCGTCAATACCAGCCCGCGGATTTATGACCCTTGAGGATTGTCAATCAATCGCGAACTCCTTTAGTGTTACAGAAGAACCTAGAAGTATTTTTCTCATCATCCCAAATGACATATTTTAGGTGGTTAAGTTAAACAAAACGTCTCGTATTATTTGCGGATAGCAATTTGACACCGAAACTGTAGACGAAAGCCATTGTACATATGAACCCGCCGTAAATGATACGAGTTATTTCACATTCCCATCGGGCCGCTGTGTAATAAAATTGCGTGTTTTGAGAACGATTACAACACCAAGAATGAAATATCATGCAACGAATGATAGGGTAGTTCACTCAAGAAATTTCTCAAAAGAATTTCTCAGTAACATTACAGTTGATACTATCGTTTTATTACAAAGAAACGACATTAAATGGAAAATCGTGGACATTCACAACGTTATAATATTTTTCAAGAACTTTAGCGATGAATTGATAGTGATTAACATGTCACTGTATATTTTTTAAATAACTTTACGAAAATGATACAGTCCCAGGCTTGAATATAGACAAAATAATGATCGCTATCTATTACTATACTGGATCACAGTTGTCTCTCAATGACAGTAACCACTGACGGTTGTACTATACGCGGGTAGTGTGTTATATAATTAAGATTTATCTGCGTTATTGCCTACAAAATAGCGTCAAGATATTTGACTCTTGGGCAGCTTTCTAATCGTCCCTGCCCCACTCGTACAAACGCCGTTCAGCCCCTATTAGGTGTTATGAAGTATCATATATATACCAAAAAGTCAAAATATTTATAAAACATTTTTCCAAACTAGGTACACCGAATAATTTGAAGCATTAATGTGTGATTATGGAGTTAATAATGAAGGTCTTGAAACTCGCGAAATTTCATGTTTCCAAAAAAAAACGTATTCTTTTCGGACAAGAACCAAAGAAAGAAATTTGGTCGAAAAATGAAATTTCGTCAGTTTTAAGACTTTCATTGGCACTTACATAATCATGTGTTAAAGTCTCAAATTATCCGGTGCATCCAGTTTAGAGAAAAGTTTGATTAATATTTTCACGTTTTAACATATATATATAGCCCTTTCATATCATCTTAAACCGATAAAATCTGCCAATTATGTTTTATTTGTTTCTATGTCAGGATTGAAATCTTTAATTGCGCCAAATTTTCTAAAATTCTCGCCTATATTGTTGTTGAAGATATAGGTATTCTTTCAGTTAAAGATCATGATTATTTTCATTGTATACATAGTATTTCTTATTTAAGGTTATTTATGATTAATGAAAGCGTGTTTGCTACAATAAATTGTAACTTATGTTAACACATTCGAAAAAAAAGCTAATACGCGTTCCATTAGCAAAAAAAGAAAAAAAATGGCCTTCTCGAGCACATTATCCATGGCATCCTCTTCCAAAGGTCGCGTCGTCATCGTGAGCGTACTAGTTTTCTAAAGCCATGAGCGCTTAACGATCGTTATTTTACTGTTGTTATATCGCGCCAAATTACCGTGCCGTTACGAAGGACTCGTTTGATCTGTAAAGACGCATTCCTCGAAAACCCATCCTCGGCGAAACATAATACTTCTTTGGACTAGGTAAAAATCTGAGGAGACGAAGGAAGAATTTCTTCGTTCACCAGACGTTTCTTTAGCTTAAATAATTTAAGTTGAGAACAATCACAAGTTAAAAATCAATATTTCTATTCAGTACGACCTCGAGTCATTTTATCTACGATATTTCAGAATAAGCTAATTGAATTTTTTTGATAGGCAAAAATTGCGCATGAATCAACATGTCGATGCATAATTGAATTTTATTCACAAAATGAAATAAAGTTCTTTATTGAGAGTATCCTGTGTTTTCATTTTTAAATTAATTTACGTGGAAATGGTACGAGGTATTCAGCATCTCATAAACTTGACTCCAAAATCTCTATGCAATTCTCATTCGAGAATACTGAACATTTTGTAAAAAATTTTATTTTCTAATCTTGTGTTATTCTACGGTAAAGTTCAGAGTAATAAAAAAACAAAAGCAGCGGATGCACTTCGGAAGTAGATTTACGTAGACGACGGAAAAAAAAAAAGAAATTGCGTGCTGCGTCGAATCAACCTGCGCATCTGTAATCCTGTCTCCATGCCGGTATCACGTGCAATGACTTGAAGGAAACGTCCGCCGGTGCAGTGATTAGATGGAGTCGAATTTAATAGATAAGCGTTGTGACGAAGAAACCAGTAAGGTCTAAAAGCCCCCCTCCTCATTTTGCAAATCGCCGACATTACAAAAACTGGCACGACGGAATTTGCCTTTCAAGCTTCGCAGCAAGCAGTTTATCCACTCCGTGCTGTAGAAGGACAGAAATAGAGCAGTCAACGTAATCGGGTCTCATGCTTAAAATACTGCTTTGCGTGGCAAAAAATGTCCCGTCTTTGGGTGGAATCTAAAAGGGTGTGGTCATTTTCCTGGCTTACCTACAACTGGCTCGAAAGACTCGATGATCCTCCTGTGTCTTTACACAAAGCCTGATTGAGTACTCCATTTTGTGATGTAATGATGCTGCCAGATGTAAAATGTTTTCAGTATTGCACAATAAATGCCCGCCCATTCGATGATGAACTGAAAATCATGGTCAGTAGTTCTACCCTCACTAGTACGTACACTCATGTGTCTCATACACTCGTGAGTAGTACACTCAAATTTGTGATGGCATTGCTTTTCCGGATTCACTCTAACGATCTCTTGCCTACTGGATACATTTCTTGGAATAAAAACATTGATTCTTTTACTGCATTATTTTTTTAATGAATTAATAACCGAGGATGGTTAACTTGTGTAGGAATTAATAAACTATGTACATGTTTAAGAATTTTTCCTCGTCACAGAGGTTAGGAAGATTTTCGAATCTCAAAAGAACTACAGAGAAGAAGGAATCGTCCTGGAAGAAATATTTTTTAAAATCCCTCGCAAATAACTCGTTGCGATAAAAGACGTGCTTTCCTCCAAAAAGAAAGTTTTCATCGACAAACGTCCACTCAAAGTTCGGGAAACGGAGAAGAATCTATTCGAACCTCCGATATACGAGAATAGCTTGAAACCGCACGAAATAGCTTATTTAACACGAAATATCATTCAAGTCCCGACCCTGAATCTACGTCATTGCGTTTTCCTGGGTAGACGGTGCAAGCATTGTCTTTTGGCCAAGTCTTACGACGCGCCAAATCAACTTCACATACGCTTGTCGATATTAAGGTGAAGTGAAACACCCTTCAAATCAGTCGATTTGAATACAACACTTTTTTTTACGGATATTAGACCAAACTGTCCGAAACTTTGACACATCGCTCCTGATCATTTAAGAATTGTTCTGACACGTTAAAAATTTGGATATTTCAAAAAAATTTTTTGACTCAGCCTAGATTAGGACCAAAATGGCGATGAGCTCTCATATTTCGATCAATATACAATTATCGAAGGTTCTGATATGAGAGTGGAAAGGGTCAGGACAATTTTATGACAATTTAGAACACTGTGGTAATCGATAAATTCGTATTTGAACGAGATAAAGGCAAAAAAAGTGTTGTATGCGCTTGTATGCCAAAACGATGGCAATACGAGGTCTCGGAGTGAAGACTTAATTGACCTGGAAATCACAGATGGCGCAGGGGGTCCCTCTGCAGTCAATTAGGGCCCCAGAAAGCATGAATCTAGAGGATTTCTGGAGTTTTACTTTGATTTCTTTATAATTATTGTACGGAAACGACATATGGTGCACGGCATTTGGTACAATATCCAATATAATTCGACACAGCTATCAATATAAAAACGAACGTCGGTAACGTAGGCATTTAGAAAAATCTTCTTTATCGACGTTGACCAAGTTCCTCGACGTGTTTCACTTCACCTTAATCCCCGTTTATCTACATCGACAATTTGTGGAATATTTAGGCAGGAATTTTTCTCAGTGGAAGGGTAACGTCTTTGCGGTAAACGTTTGTCGTTGATAAAATGTATGGGCGCACCAATATAGCAGAATTCTTACCGTCTGCGTCATCTTAACACGAAGAGCGAAGAAATGCCACCAGTGCTTCTACCGTGATAAATGTAACATCAGCTGCGTATAAATATAGAGGCACCAGTTATGCAGCACCATTCTCAACAGTTTAGTTTACCTGCAACACTACACATGTCAAAAAAGTACGATAATCGAGAGTAAGTATAGGAGATCTGCTAAAAGCAGAAATAATGATTTTAAAAATAAAACATAGATCCCTGCATTTCCAAGATTCAAAAAGCATCGTTCCCGAATTCGTAAAATAAGTATTTTAACATTTATATACATTTTTGATGAAAATGATATGGGCTCGAAATTCTTTAAAAAACATATATATGCACATATATTACAAAAGGTTGATTACATGAGTAATAGGAATAAAATCAAGATATTTGGCGTTATAACATATGATATGTTGAGTCAAATAGTTGGAAGAAAGTTTATATACGATCCTCATCCTGTTTAAACATATTCATACTTATTGAAAGATATCCTAGAACCTGTGATTACAAAGAACGTTCATTTGTGGTGAATAAGTAGCGTATTCGTTGATTCTGTGAAGAGCTGCAAAAATTATTTATTAATTATTTAAATCCCAGACTTTAAAAACGGGGACATGCGAAATTTTGCCTGATATTGCGCTGACCGAGTGGATAATTATTTCAGATTAGCACTTGTAAAGTACGTTAAAAATAAACCTCCTTACTGCGAAGGTACGATCTAAAGGTTTGGAGTAGACGTTTATTTTCAGTATAAAAAAAAAACAGAGAAACCCAGTCATTGAAGTTTATGAAAGTCGTCGGGAAGAAAAATGATACGACCTGTCTGCAAAACCCCCCGCAGATAAGATCCGCAACCACAGCTCAGATGACGCAAACTTCCGGCTGGAGGGTTTATCTATTCTCAATTTGATTTCATCTCCTCGATTGGCTACCGATTTCATTCCGACATTTACTCAGCGAATCTAAACTCTTACGTCAAACGTTCTCCTTTATCAGCGCCCCGCGATAGAATATTTTTCGAATTATTCAAGGAAAGAGCCAGTCTACTTCCAGAGCTCCCGATCGTTTACATCTTCTCGTCGTCATTGTCTGTCTTGAGCGAGGGCAACACGAGTCCGTATTTATACAAGTGTACGTATATCTCCTTTGTAAAATATGTATGTGAATAAATACCATATTTTTCTAATGTCCGGTACTAGGTGCCACACGGAGTTTACCGGAAATTTATGATCAAAATTTAAACTTAATTTTATTTAATTTATAATAAGATGTTAATAATTTTGTTTCCCTAATAGGATAGTTATGATTATTAACTAGTAATAGATGATAAATAGGTTAAACAAAACATCGCATTTTTTATTTATCTAATGAAAACCTTAGGTGTTCGGTACTAGGAAACTTCCCCCTATCAGCAAAGATCGACAGTACCGTGATGTTAAACATAGACAGAACGAAATTATTGAATACGATAAAATGTGTATCTGAAACTTGACTTACGTGTTTTCATAGGAAGATCGCCTGGAATTAAATTCTGTAGTACACCCCAATATCTGTTAAGTCATAGTCGGTTCAAAATCGACAGTATAAATCAATAAAGCTTAGGTTACGTGATTACTGCTCCACATGAGCCGTCACCTTGAGATATCTATCCGTTGTCTACTGATTCATATATAATTTGACAGTGCAAAAATCTACCACTACTTCTGTTGGTATATCGCTATCGTTTCAACATAACTAGGTATACAAAGGACAATAAAAAAAGTCGACGTAACCCAAATAAGAATAATATTCATTGATGCGCTGGTATAAAAAATTTAAACTGTTGTAAAATAAATGTATTGTTTTCTTAAAGTGGAATTGGCAACTTTACGCACCTTTTATCCACTTCGCAAATTACTTTTGCGGATTTCTGGAAGCATAAGTTTTTTGTTCCAAACCTGTCGTCTGTTAGATCGTATGAGAATTTCGACCGACTTTCACTGAGAGAACTGGTTCAACGAATTGAATGCCAAATGAGTTCAGTTTCTAATGCGATTTTCACAGTTCATGTTTGCGATAGCTTGAAAACGTAGCGAGACCAAGCGATAAAAGATTGATTAACGAGTATTTCTTCGATTTTCTTCTTTACAGATTACGAATATGAGCTCTGGTGATTCTTGGTCTCTTCCGGTGAAGCAGGGTCTCTACGACCCAATCCTCGAAAAAGATGCCTGCGGTGTTGGTTTCATCGTGGCCATCGATGGAAAACGGTCGCACAAGGTAATCGAAATCTTCACACTTTGTCCTTCTTTATTTAAGAAATAATCAATTTGTTTCCAACGTTGCCTTCATAGAGAAGGTTTCCTTTGGATTTTTTATGTACACGGAATTAGGCCCTTGTTAAAAAAAATTACCAGATTGTTAGAACTCCTTGAATGACTAGTAAAAAATGTAAATACTTGTAACTGAAAGAAATTGTTGAAATAAAACAGGAGCCAAGAATTATCGATATGGAGGTGTCGTCCAACAAAAGAAAGGCATGGATGTGCAACTACTTGTATGCACATTCAACATGCCCATGCGTATGGTACTTCTACGGGAGAAATCTGCATATTGAATCTGTCAAATTTGCAGATTTCATCCGTAATTCTTACAAATATTTTTAAAATTACAAGGATCTTCTTAAACAAGAAATTAAACGGAATTAATTGTTGAAGTAAACGGGGGGAGGGAGGAGGGTGCATAACATTGATAAGTATAGTAAATAATCAATTGAAAAAAAATATTTGTATAAAATAAGTTTTATTATTTATTCCTAAGTGAAGGTGGTAACTACACGCACCTAGGCATACCAGTGTTTTAGGACGAGTTTTCCTCAACTCCCTCGAGTCCAAGTTGGCAACGATCGCCGTTAACTTTCGTATTATCTTCTCAATTTAGCCAATGCGTGACGCACATACATGTTGACCCATGGGACAAGTCGCAGTCCGTCACAGGGATCACTGGTTGCGTCGTTTTCGACTAATAAACGAAACCCCAGTCAAAACAAAACGAGTGTCGAACGTGACTTTCTCAATGTATTGAGGTCACTTAACGACACATCAATCGGTTCTGCAATATGAAGATACGAGTATTGGTCGAAGTTCTCGATTTAAGGGTCAAATACAACATGTTAACGCGTCTCCGATTTCGTGTATCTTTCACATTCTTTTGCTAATTTGAGAAATTTTTTATTATATTCACAAAATCAAGACCAAGACTTAACTATATTCGCAAGATCAAGACCAAAACTAAGACCAAAACCAAAACCCAAACCAAAATCAAAACCAAAAAATACCATAGTTTTAGTCGTACATTTACTCATCACTAATTTCAAAGAATTCAACGTAACCAGTGATGTACGTTCTCTATTCACTTATTGTCAGTACGCTCGTAATGAGGGATATCAGGATACTCGGTAGAATTTTGCGCCAAATGCATTTAAAAGCCTGCGTAAACGGCACCGAATACTTAACGCCAAAATTCGACACATCAATTCGATAAAAAATTATTTCTTAATTTAGAGAACTTATCATGGACCCATGTTTAACATATTGAAAGTACGTTCCATTTTGTAGAGCCTGTAATTCTTCAGATTTTTAATACTGTACTGACCGATATGTGTTAAACAGAATTAATTCTTTTCTAAGTCCGAGATAACTAAAATGGGATATAATTGACCTAATAATATTATTTAAAATATAAGCAAGTATGATAGCGCCCGCAGTCGATTATGAATATGACAGTTATTTTACAGGAAATTATTTACATTAAATTTTACTTGAAACTAATCGAATAATTTATTTTATGCTGTTACGTGCTAAAAGAATTCTGCCCTACAGATTTTGCGCGATGCGGAGAAGCTGTCTGCTCGTATGAACCACAGAGGTGCGTGTGCATGTGATAATGACACTGGTGACGGAGCTGGTGTACTTTGCGCAATACCGCACGACTATTACGCCGATGAAATTCGGTAAGGATCTTTTCCCACTTCCTCTTCTTTCCTCTTATTTACTATCAATCTACGTTTTATATTATCGGTGTCGCAATCGGGTTGTGAGGCGGCGAACTATCGTTATTTAAAAATGGAATTATACCTAAATAGTCTTGCAGTCTGAAACGAATGAAAGCATTTTAGATATCTGGAACTTGCAATACGAATTTACATTCTGAGAATGTGTAAAAAACCCAATATGATAATTCAATTTTGTAATCGGTGACTCAATAGGCTCGTTGGAGGTCTGATTCGTTACATTGTTGTTTGTCATGCAATTGCTTTACGGTGCCTCTCTGAATTATATCTTTCTCAACTTATATAAATGGTTGAGACATCGTAGATAAAGAAGGCAGAGACGAGACCATTAGATGTACGGAGAAAACGATAAGGTGACTGCTTCCATCTCGGATATGTTAATTGTGCCATGAACGGCAATTGAAAATTAATCCAGTTGTTTTCTGGTTTCATAAGTATAGATTTAAAGTGCATAAGAGTAACCCAATACAGATCCAGAAGCAAATCACTTCACCAGGATGTGTTTAACTCAATATAGTTTAGCATATTAAGCGTATAATATGAATAAAAAAAATTGGTTACCCGTATTTTCTTTTCAGCGAGAAAACAGGTATTGAATTACCGGAATTCGGACGTTATGCAACGGGTATACTTTTCCTGGATAAGAATACCCACAAAGAAACCGAAGCGGCGTTTGAAAAATTGGCTCAAGATTGCGATTTGAGAGTATGTATCTGTACGACCCATTCTTCTTGGACTTAGATAAACAATCGGTCATTTTTTTGACTTGAAAAGATCCGGTTAGTTTTATTTCAACATATTTAACATTTGGTTAATTTTGTAGGTAATCCATTGGCGTGATGTTCCTACAGACAATTCTCAGATCGGCCAAGTGGCACGAAAGTGTGAGCCTTACATGCGTCAAGTATTCGTCACGGGAGATCAAGACGTTGAAATATTGAATAGACAAGTAAGTTCACTTGTCAGTCAAATTATCATTGTGCAAATTGTCTTATGTTAAAAACGTTTGACATCTGTGGGTAGTAATAAAATTCAAGAAAAGAGGTTCTCTAAGCTGAAATGATAAAAGTCGCGTCATCAGTTCTTAAATAATCTTGTAGTTTCTAAAACCAGTTTAACCTTTTGTTTCGGGCTTACTGGTCACCTGAAATCATGTACAGGGTGAAAAAAAAAAATTAAAAAATTTCTAGCCTTTATAGGACCGTCATGTTTTAAATATTTTAAAACTTTTTTATGTTAAATTTGCCATAATATGTCAAATACAACAGCCCTGTAAAAAAATATATCCTATATCTTTTCATTCTCTTTTAAACTCACCTTCATTAAAACGCATATCACAACCTATTAACTCAAATAGGTTAACTGTAAATCACTTTGTTCTAATATATTGGCAGTGGATTTACACAATCTCAACCAGGCAAGTCTCGCAAAAGCAAGATCGAGTGGTTCGCCTGTAATTCTATATCTACTCCGTATTCTAAATTTAACGGCATCCGGTAATGTCAAAATACTATTACCAGCCTGAAACGACGAATGAAGTTTACCGCTTTTCCATCACGACGTTACTTATGATTTTCTACACTTTTGTTGAACCTAGCCAATTATTTAATAATTATCAAACCATTTTTATTGTGAAGATAACCTCTTCTTCTTGTCTTGGCAACTACATATAACTTGTATTAAGTGTTTGCGGTTAATTTAAGTACAGTGAGTAAACACAGTTCAAGCCGATTGGCATTGAATATCTCCATCAATTCAGAAAAATAGAACAACTTGTTCTTATGTGTAACTAAAGCTTAGGCATTTTATCCTAATGTGCATACAAGTTAGTAAATTATTTTTATAAAACAAATGCTTTATTGTAAGCGTTGATGTTGTTTTATTTAGGTATTTATACTGCGGAAGAGGTCGACACATACCATATCTCAACCAGGATTAAGGTACTACATTTGCTCTCTTTCGTTAAAAACCGTCGTCTACAAAGGTCAACTTACAGCGGATCAACTATGGTTGTATTTCCTAGACTTGAAGGTAAGTTTTCAGTGAATCCCGTTAAATCTTAAATGAAAAGAAAATTCTTAATTTTGGGAAGATCGATTTACACATCAGTTCTATATCAGGTCAGAATTAGTTCCGTGCACAGATCCAGAATATGATCCAATGAATTTGAGTAGTAGCGTTACACTCTTCAATGCCAATAGTATCCGGTCAATGCGCATTCAGTATTTTTCCCGACATTATTAGTGAAAATGTCTCCACAAGACAGAAACTAAACGTACTGGCACTGATGTAATTGAACTGTTTTCAATCCGATATCCACCTAATTTAACGGATTTCGTTCACTTAAAGTAAGATTTCAGTAGGTGAATCACAATGTAATTCTTTAAAGATATGCAAAAAATGTGGTAAATATGTACAAGTACCTTATAAAATGTTATAGATTTACTTTCGCTTGTTAATTTTAATCATACTTCGCAAACTTATTTACATTATTTTTCTTCACTTCTGTTAATCTAGAAGCATCATAAGTTCATTTTGAGAAAAAATCGTCATGACATGTGACCTCGTCTGTTTGTATGTGTAAATCGACCTTTAAACCAGCTTGCTATGGATTAATATAAACCAGTCTTATGTCCATATTTGAACATGCAATTTGACATTCAGCAATAAAGCTACGATCCATCATTTGAATATAAATCTCAATTTTTATACTTAATAGTCTCCAAAATTCGAGACCTACTTGGCACTGGTGCATACACGCTTTTCAACAAATACATTTCCAAGCTGGGAAAGAGCTCATCCGTTGCGGTAAGATTTTGCTGGTTCACTAATATTAATGTGATTTTTTAATATCCGTTCATTTATTCTGTTATATTTATAACCATCCATTTTATGAGCTTACTATTTCAACTGACGTTGATATCCACTTACGTTCTTAATGGAAAGAAAATATTTTGCCAGACTGCTCGCTCACAATGGAGAGATAAACACTCTTCGTGGCAACGTAAACTTAATGAAGGCCCGTGAAGGTGTAATGAGTAGCAAGATCTATGGAGATCAATTAAAACATTTGTATCCCGTCGTTGAGCCAAATCTCTCTGATTCGGGAGCAGCGGATTGCGTACTTGAGTTCCTGGTTATGGCTGGCCACCGTACTCTACCCGAGGTATGCAATACAATGCAAAGTAATTCTATCTCCAAAGGAAATTAATGAATAGCCGTTAATTTCGAAGGGGTAATGAAAAGTGAATAATTTAACACAATTGTTACAATTAGGCTGTGATGACCATGGTACCGGAGGCTTGGCAAAACGACTTAACAATGGCATCGGAAAAGCGGGACTTCTATCATTGGGCCGCTTGCGTTATGGAGCCATGGGACGGACCAGCTCTGCTGACATTCACGGATGGGCGTTATATCGGTGCTATCTTGGACAGGTAGACATTTCTAAGACTATTCCTCGAGAAGCGCTGTTTTAATACGATTTTACTTTCACGGACTGTTAATGTTCTGATAATTAACTAGAAAAACCATGGGATATTGCTGTGCTATGCGCAGGAAAGGTTGAAGCAGGAACGTGTCTGATCCCGTAAAAATCTTGTGAATTATGACGATTTAGGGGGAAAGGACTACTGATTGAAGGAAATTGTTGTCGAAAAGCCGTGGGGGTGATCATCCAACGCTGGTTGAAAATTGCGAATCTGCGGAGAGGACGGATAAGGTGTTACGAGCACGGAAACCAACGTGTGCCACTAAACATGCTTTGTCTGCCATTCGTGGATTCGACAAGGGGCTTCGAGTATATTGATACTTTACAAGATTTTTCCGGAGGATCTTGTCGATGAGATTTCAGTGATGGAACTATAAAAGATGATCAAGTTATGCCTGTAACTACGAAATTAGCGTAAATACAGAGGCAGAGGGTCGCAGAACACTCATCGTATCCATTGCATCACTCTGTTAATTGCAATGCTTGCTACGATCAATTAAAATCTAATGAATAATACCATAGGTGATAGCAGACGGCCGCCGGCCATTGATCTTTTAATATTGTCAAGTTACTGCACGATCCTTTTTGCCGATAGAGGGTCGACAGAAGATGTTTGACGGGAATTATCCAAAAAGTTTCTTTCGATCTCTCTCGCTACATCTTAATCGTTGTACTACTGTGCAAATTTGTCGTTTAAAGGTTAGACAATCAATGCATACGATAATTTCCGTCATTAATCTGGTAATGGGAAGATTACTAGGTAACGGACGAAAGATAGATTATAAGAGTCCCGACAGGAAAGCAAACGAACGAACAAGAATTATTCAGCCGATTATGAATGATGCTAAAGTCGTAATACAAAGGACTTTTTTGAATTTTTGTTTGGCAGAAATGGCCTGCGCCCGTCGCGCTTCTACGTCACTAAGGATAACATGATGGTGATGGCGTCCGAAGTGGGCGTCTATGATACTCCACCCAGCAATGTTGTCCTCAAGGTAAACAAGGAAACCATGCAACGACGAACCAGCGTGTGGGAACTAATGGCAGATCGCTCCTCCGAGGGGTCTCTCTAATTAATTAAACATCTGATCCATCCTCGCATATGTATCTCTATATTTAACATAGAGCCTTTCAGCTTTAGGAAATCATTTACTCCGTGATACCATCATTTATTGAAGTCGAGTTATTACTCGGCGGACGAGGGTCGCAGCTCGAAGAGAAGACGTCGAACTTGGTACCTGTTCCAGCAGATCGTTAAGAGGACGCCCCGTTCAATGCAATATACATACTAATATATTACACTAACTTCAAATTATTTTTTGCATTTACATAGATTTTTTCACATTTTTATTTCATAGATTGATTTGATCCTTCACTGAATAATCACTTACTTGAATGAACAACCGAAAGTTATGTGCAATTTTTATTATTATCAATAATGGTTTTATATATTGTGGGAACTAAAAACGGTACGTCATCGAGGAGTTCTGATTATTCAGCGAAACAATTGCATTCCACAAATGTTGCTCAAAGGGCAACACTATTATACGTGGATAGACATTGTACGCAAATCTTATAGCAGCATTATGTACTGGTACTCTGTCTTCATGAGACAGCTAACTAGTGTTTGTTCATTTATATTTATACTTATGACTTCTATGTGTGGAATTTACCTTAGCTCAACCGTTTACTGGTTAAACTTTAATAAGGACAGATTACCATTTTCTAATCCATATATTTTAGTACTATTGTATTTTAGAATCTACGTAATAGCCAATCACATTGTATTTTATTTATTTTTAATCATGTCATGTATGGTGTATAATTAATCACACATTTAGGGACTGGGTTTGTATAGAGCAGTAGGACCGTCATCCAGTGCTGTCATATAAATGTCGATCGATCCAAGCTGGTAGTCGACGTCGTTCATTCGTTTTTTATTTTATTTTCAGAGCCGTCTGAAGCCTGGACGAATGCTCCTTGTTGATACAGAAGAAAAACAGATCATCCAAGATGTTGAGCTCAAGCTGAAAATTGCTAGGAGCAGACCTCACTCCAAATGGTTGAGAGAGCAGGTATTTCCGCGACATCGATCATTTCCATTTTGCACTTTGTTGTTTTAATTCGTATGTTCGTGTTTAATCGTAATTTTTACTGATCTTGATGCATAAGCATAACCATCAGGGGGCAATTTATTATGTTCAGCCCATTTCCTCTTCCTTTGGAGCTAGAGATGTTTTAATATTCGATTTCATAATAAGGAATTAAGTGACCTTATTAATGGGTAGTAAGAAGTCAATCATTCACTTGTGTACGAATCAGCCATTGTTATTATGGTTCAATGTGGTGGTGGAATGTAATCTACCGTGAAGGTCTGGGTAAAATTGATCCACTTGTGATCGAAACGTAATCGATTATCAAAAAAATCCTTCATCTTATAATCAGGCAAAATATTAATTCAAGATCATTCTTTTCCACTTATCCCGTATGCTGCCTACATTGGTGTTAAATAAAGAGGGTGAGTCGCATCCGTTGAACCCAAATATATGTGTGATTTTTTATCTTTTATTGGTTCTTTCCCTTTGAATGTTCACAGAAGAAGCACAAACTAAATTCTTACCTGTAGAATTGTCCCTCCTTTTCGTGTATACGATCTGTAGTGGGCATATTAATATATTCATCCTTCACACACCTCTTCTAATGCACACGTATAGAGGTTCTATTTACTTTCAACTTATATCTTACTTTAGATATTCATTTTTATTTGAACATATATAATCATTCTTTTACTATATTAACGGAAGGAGTAAAAAATGGTTGAGACAACGTAAGATCAGGTGCTCGATTTGTTCATATGTATTTTTAAAAATGTGACGTTGCGATAGTCAGCGAGTAATTCCGTTACTATTTTACTGTATTTTTGCTTGCTTGAAGGAACGTGTTCTCCTGATGATCTATCACTGTGGTTTGGTCTATTACATCTCCTCATAGCATATTTTATCACATCACTTTACTATCAATTTTTACTCTTTTGAACTTGGTAAAGAAACTATTCAAATGTATTATAAATTGCGTGTTTCTTTTCTTTTTTCTTTTTTCTTTACGAAAGGTCAAACAAATGATCTCTATACCAAAGCATTCTCGCATAATACTTTTTTACTTCTGTATAAAATTGCTTTATATTATAACATGCTGTAATGTTTTTGGCAATGTTAAATACACTTTTTACCCTAGTTTATTACAAACATATACGATCTAAATACATACAAGCTTCGTTAGAATCCGTTTCAAGTACTTACATTTTAATTTTATACAAATCTCTTTTTTTGTCGTTGAATAATTATAATTCTTACTCCTTTATCTTGGATTAATTTGATGGTTGACTGTATAAAATATCTCACAAATAGTTTCACACGCATTTCATTTGAAAACAGATTACCATGGATGATTTACGTGCGGAGTATGTCACTACTGATGATGACGAAGCAATAAAAAATGGACATTCTTCCGATGTAATAAACAGAAATGGGCTCAATGGACTGGATAATGAGGTTTCTAAGGTACACGGAATATGGGGTGGGGATAAACGTCTCTCTCTCTATGGATATACCATCGAAACTATTAATTTGCTGCTATTGCCTATGATCCAAACAAAGTATGTTTTTCTACGTTGTTCAATGATATAAATTTAGTAGCCATGCTAATTAATGTCATATTTCAGAAAAGAAGCCTTAGGATCAATGGGTAACGATGCCCCATTAGCATGCTTATCTGAATTCCAGCCACTGATATATGAGTACTTCAAGCAACTGTTTGCCCAAGTGAGTCAGCTTTCTGTTGAAACTTTCTTTTTCATTAGCTGATTTAGTGATCAAATAATATTGGACATCTGTAACTGTAAATATCACTATGTGGATATAGTCAATGTACGTCGATATTTTTTATTCAGGTGACGAACCCTCCTATTGATCCCTTCAGAGAAAAGGTGGTAATGTCACTTCTATGCCCAATTGGACCAGAGAGCAATATTTTAGAGCCAAATGAACTTCAAGTGCATAGGCTATTCCTACAACAACCTATCTTATCTATTCGTGATCTTGAAATTATAAAACGAACATCCCATCGCAATTGGAAAACAAAAGTTATCGATGTTACGTATCCTGTAGAAGAGGGTCCTTCTGGACTTTTAAAGACACTCAATCGCGTCAGCAGCGAAGCAGATGTGGCAGCTGTGGAAGGCTATCAATTAATAGTGCTGTCCGATCGCCGGTCTGGACCGAAAAGGTAAAATTTGTGCATTAAATATCACATGTCGTTATATGATTCAACGTTGGTAGGCTTTCTTGTTCCATTCAAATAATTAAAGTATAAGATACTTAATGCAAATAAAAATGTCGTTTCAGGGTGCCGGTCAGCATTTTATTGGCACTGGGGGCAGTACATCATCATTTAATCGAATCTCGCCATCGAATGAAAGTGGGATTAATCGCAGAGACTGGAGAAGCTCGTGAGGTGCATCATATGTGTGTGCTCCTTAGTTACGGAGCAGATGCTATTTGTCCATATCTTGTATTTGAAACAGCTATGAACTTGCGAGCTGATGGCGTTCTCGATCAGTCATTAACGGATGAAATCATGTTCGCGGTAAAAATATACAATTAACTGTTCTCATTTAAGACGTATATCGAAGGTCTTAAGTAATATAAATATTTAAAACATTTCTTAGAATTATTGTGAGGCAATGGAACGAGGAATATCAAAGGTAATGGCCAAGATGGGTATATCAACACTGCAATCATACAAGGGTGCTCAAATTTTTGAAGTTGTAGGATTAGCTGATAACGTAATTGACAAATGCTTCAGGGTATGTAATAAATTATGCATGTATTTTTCACGGTCACTATTTATAGAAAATCAATAATAATGGAACATAATAGATTGGATAACAAACAATGATTATAAATTGGATCCAATTAATGAATAATGCTTGATTCAAAACTTTTTATGAGATACTTCGACAGTAATATGATTGTCTGTAAATATGAATACCTTAATGATAACGGAATATGTAATGATACTTAGGGCACCCAGTCTCGCATCGGTGGAGTCACTTTTGACATTTTAGCTAACGAGACGTTTGAAAGGCATCAACTTACATATTTCGATAAAGCTGTAGACATGCTCGTGCTTCGTAATCCAGGCGTTTTTCATTGGAGAGCGGGTGGAGAAAAACATATCAATGATCCACTCAGCATTGCTCATTTGCAGGTAAAATACGTTATACTTTTTACTCGTACATTCCGCATGATGATGTTAATTGACATTTTTAAAAAATGCCTTTAGGAATCTGTTGAGTCGAGAAACATTAACTCGTATGAAAATTACCGAAAATCTACAATGGAATCAGTAAAATCTTGCACATTACGCGGTCAGCTGGAATTGAAGAAAAATAGCAATCCTATTTCCATCGCAGAAGTGGAACCCGCTTCTGAAATAGTAAAACGATTTGCCACTGGTGCTATGAGTTTTGGTAGCATTTCGTTGGAAGCACATACCACGTTGGCAGTTGCTATGAACCGAATTGGTGGCAAATCAAATACTGGCGAAGGAGGTGAAAATGCAGATAGGTAATCCAAGATTGATCATAAATAGCGTAAAATGAATTTTAAACGATTTTGATTGAAATATTGCTTTTTATAATGTATCTGATTATTTATTCATGGTAATAGGTATTTGAATCAGGATCCAGAGTTCAATAAACGATCATCTATCAAGCAAGTGGCTAGTGGCAGATTCGGTGTAACGTCAAGTTATTTGGCAAATGCGGATGACCTTCAAATTAAAATGGCTCAAGGCGCAAAACCGGGTGAGGGTGGAGAATTGCCCGGATACAAGGTAATTGTAAAGCTTTACATTGACAGTAAGCGAAAAAAACTTTCTTCCACCACGTACATTTTTAGATACTTTCATCAACAGTGTTGTAAGGTCAATTTAATAATATTAATGAGCATTTAGAAAAACTTGATAAAGTTCTTTTAAATGCTCTTCTAAGCTCAAGAAAATTTAATGTTCTTTGAAATTTGTATTAATATTATTAAATCGACCTTACAGCATACTTTGTTGATGAAAGTATTAAAAAATGTCCGTGGTGTAAGAATGTTTTTTTCGCTTACTGTTAATGTAATGGTAATATATTTTGTATACATAAAACGTCTTAGAATGAAAAGTTGATTTACTTCAGAAAGTGAAATACTCTGAAAGAATTAACCCTTTGCGATCGGCAAATTTCTCTGATGGGAGTACCAGCTAGTCGGAGCAAATTTAGCTTTTCGGAGTTATTTCTCCCTTAGTGATTTAACGCAAATATATGGATATTAAAAAAAAACAGACATCATGCCGCCACTGTGGCGGCATCGACCGCAAAGGGTTAATTACAGTTTTGTATTAAATTAGAGTTTGATAGATTTACAGTACGTCTGATGTCTCTTAACTGCAATGCAATTTTCTCTCAAATCTCCAACACTTACCTGTAAATTCATTCCTGTAACAGCCTCAAACCCTGTTTATTCACAACTAATAATTTGTTATACCAAGTATGAAACTGTTTGAGTTAAATATATTGTATAAAAAAAATTATATAACTTCCATTAATATTTTCAGTATTTAGTATTCTTGTATACATGACTTTTGCCTCAAAATCATTTCTATTTGATGCTAAGTTGCCATCATTTGACATTCAACATTAATGTGCTGCGTAATAAATATATTTTTTCGCGGTAAATAATTATTTTCACTTAGAAAGTAAATTTTTCGCCCAATGTAGTTAGATGATACTACTTACTGTTAGATATATCGTAACTTTTAATTGTGTTTATGTAAAGGTTACAGCAGACATTGCTTCAACGCGGCACTCAGTACCAGGTGTGGGTCTTATTTCCCCACCTCCCCATCATGATATTTACTCTATTGAAGATTTGGCTGAATTGATTTATGATTTAAAGTGTGCCAATCCGAATGCTCGCATTTCCGTCAAATTGGTGTCCGAAGTGGGAGTAGGTGTAGTCGCAGCGGGAGTTGCAAAGGTAATTTAAATGTTTTTTTACATTCTAGTTACACAGGGTGAGAAAAATATATTGAAACCCCCTACTTAAAAGACTCATTATTACAAAATACTTTGAAATACCAGTATTTTGTCTTCACTCTATACGTATCTTCATGTTTTTATTCTAAAGTGTCCTTAAAAACTGAAAAGACAATATTATAATTCGATAGGGGAAAGGTGAACATGTTGTTATATCTGGTCACGATGGTGGAACTGGTGCGAGTAGCTGGACGGGAATTAAATCTGCTGGCCTTCCTTGGGAACTGGGTATCGCCGAAACTCATCAGGTTTTAACTCTTAATAATCTCCGTTCGCGAATGGTGGTTCAAGCTGATGGACAAATGCGAACTGGATTCGATATTATAGTAGGTGCACTACTAGGTGCTGATGAATTCGGGTTTAGTACAGTTCCTCTAATTGCAATGGGTTGCACGATGATGCGAAAGTGTCATCTAAATACCTGTCCCGTTGGTATCGCTACTCAGGATCCGGAACTGCGAAAGAAATTTACAGGAAAACCAGAACACGTGATCAATTTCTTCTTTATGTTGGCTGAAGAGGTATTTTCATAACATTATTTTAGAGACCAGAGCGATTATGTTAAACTACTTTCTCCTTGAGGTGAGAATTTCTACATCTAAGTTTTCTTCTGCTCGGTTAGGTGCGTTCGCATATGGCGAGCCTTGGAATTAGCAAGTTCCAGGATCTAATTGGTCGTACCGATCTTCTCCAAGTGCGTACAGACATTACTTCGGAAAAAGCCAAGCTGTTGAACCTGACAAACATTTTACGTAATGCCCTGGAACTAAGGCCAGGAGTTAGTATAAAGGGTGGTTCCGTAAAGCAGGATTTCCAACTCGAGAATAGATTAGACAATAAACTCATTGAATTAGCTGCGCCAGTTTTGAGCGGGCAACAAAAAGGTGTCGATCTTGAGTTAACAATTAATAACGAGTGCAGAGCATTCGCATCGACCTTGAGCTATCACGTTTCAAAGTAAGTTTGCTGGGGAATAATTATGGGCATCTATTAATGCGTTCCAAACAAAATGATCTTTCTTCTTTTTTTACAGACAATTTGGAGAAGATGGATTACCGGAGCACAGTATCAATATAAAAATGACTGGCTCTGCTGGTCAGAGCTTCTGTGCTTTCATGACAAAGGGAATTCATGTAACATTAGAAGGTGATGCAAACGATTATGTGGGAAAGGTATTAGTTTTTTTTTTTTCCCTACCGAATCGTAATTCTATGCATTTAATAATATGTAAGTGTACGCTATAATGCTATTGTGTTACAGGGCCTTTGCGGAGGTGAAATTGTGATTTATCCTCCAAAAGAATCAGAGTTTAACTCCGAGGCTAATGTAATTGTAGGGAATGTGTGCCTTTATGGTGCAACTAGTGGAAACGCTTATTTCAGAGGCATTGCTGCCGAAAGGTTCAGCGTTCGCAATAGTGGTGCTGTAGTGGTTGTAGAGGGTGTAGGTGATCACGGATGTGAGTATATGACCGGAGGTTGTGCCGTAATTCTTGGGCTAACGGGAAGAAACTTTGCTGCTGGTATGTCTGGTGGGATAGCGTATGTCCTTGATGTTGATGGATCATTCAAGAGGTATCACTTTAATTTATATATTTTGCTAATTGTAAATGGGTTACTCTTATGTGCGAAACTTGATCATTCACTGTTTTAATATTCAGCAAATGCAATCCTGAAATGGTGGAGCTATTACCTTTGATTAATCCTGATGATATCGCGTATGTAAAACAGTTATTGGAAGAGTTTGTCGAGAAAACGGGATCGCTCATTGCTAAAGATCTGCTAGAAATTTGGCCGGAGCCAACAACAAGATTTATAAAGGTTACTAGCAATCCTGTATTCTACTTATTGTAATGAACTATTTGAAAAATCGAATAATATGTAATTATACCGATATTTATTCGTATGTCTTACTCTATAGGTATTCCCCTACGAGTATCAACGAGCAATTAAGCAACTTGAAGAAGCTAAGTTAGCGGAACCAGTTTTGAATGGAAGTACCAAAAACGTTGACAACGCAGTAAAAGATGTCGAGGATGTAGTCGCAGATGAAGATATGGAGAAACGGAAACTAGACAAAATAAGGTACAAGCCTAGTTTAATTTAACTTCAGAAATAAGCTGCAGTGATCTTGTAATGTTTACGCTGATTTAATTCCCAGGGGATTCATGAAATACAAAAGAGAGACATCGGTTTACCGACCAGTCGAAAAGAGAGTGGATGACTGGGACGAGATATATAATTTCCAAAAAGTGAGAAAAGGACTACGCGTGCAAGCAGCAAGGTGCATGGAGTGCGGAATTCCGTTCTGTCAAAGCAGCCACGGTTGCCCACTTGGCAATATCATTCCTAAATGGAACGATTTAGTATTCCATAAGAATTGGAAGGAAGCCCTTAATCAGCTGCTGCAGACCAATAACTTCCCTGGTTAGTCTACACAATGAACGCCATATTTTGTGTTCTAAATTCACAAATATTCTCATAAATGTGTTGTGTATCATTAGAATTCACCGGACGAGTTTGCCCAGCACCTTGTGAAGGTGCTTGTGTTCTGGGAATATCAGAGCCTCCTGTTACAATCAAAAATATTGAATGTGCGATAATAGATCATGCATTTGAGCAAGGCTGGATCGTTCCTAATCCACCTAAAACTCGATCTGGAAAACGTGTAGCGGTAGTGGGATCTGGTCCTGCTGGATTAGCTGCTGCTCATCAATTGAACAAAGCTGGACACACCGTTACGGTCTTCGAAAGAAATGATCGAGTCGGAGGTCTGCTGCAATATGGCATTCCCACTATGAAACTGTCAAAGCAAGTCGTACAACGGAGAGTTTCTCTCCTTGCAGCTGAGGGTATTACTTTCAAAACAGGCATAAATATTGGAAAAGATGTAACGGCTAAAGTAAGTTTCGCAATTTGATGCAACATTGATGCAAATCATTTTCTGCTAACAGTTACAAAATTAACTTTAGTTTGTCAAGACCCAAATTGATATAAAGCGATTTTACCGACGCTACGTAATCTATAGCTACTACTATCGCGTAGAGCAATATCAATCGTTAGGATTTAGATTTCTTCCGTAGCCTAAAATCTCGCTCGAGGGTCGGCTGAGAAGAAACGGAAAAGAAAAAAGGATAGAGCGCAATTGAGTATAGAAGCAAATACATATACACATCTAAATTGAGCAAAACAACGTCACTAGTATCGCCATTTATCGGAATTATCAGAATCAATTAAGCTTCGCAAATTTTAAGCAAATAGCGCAAAAATTGTTCACGACTTTCAGACTGTATCTCCTGAGATAGGATTCTGTACGCCAATTCGATGGCTATCTATATTATTCACCGTGTTATTCTAATGGTCAAACAATATCGATAGTTATCGAATTGGCGTACAGAATCCTAGCTCTGGGACCTTAACCGTTTTGCTCCGATATTTTACGAACTCGACCTTACTATTAAATAATCATAAGAACTAATTTAGTTATAAAACTTGATACGAGATATATATTTTTTTACACAAACGCAGGAATTGATACAACAATTCGATGCATTGCTGTTATGTACTGGTGCAACTTGGCCTAGAGATTTACCTATTTCTGGCAGACATCTTGAAGGAATTCATTTTGCTGTAAGCTTCCTTGAACATTGGCAAAAGAAACAAATGGGGAATAACGCACCTCTGGACATGAAGCTTATGGCAAAAGACAAAGATGTTATTATAATTGGTGGAGGAGACACTGGCTGTGATTGCATTGCTACATCCTTACGCCAGGTAATGAGATAACATATGAACTTATTTTTTTTGCATATGTTGCTATATCTCTTTATATGACAAGTTACGAGGATTACTTAATTTCAGGGTGCTAAGAGTATTACTACGTTTGAAATTTTACCTGTACCACCGGTGAAAAGAGCCAAAGATAATCCTTGGCCTCAGTTTCCACGTGTCTTTAAGGTCGATTATGGCCATGAAGAAGTTTCTCTTAAATTTGGACGTGATCCACGCCAATTTAGCACTCTTAGCAAGGTAAGTAATTTTTATTTTTATTTAATAATTTCATGACTGTAATGAAATATTTCATACATTTTGGAATTAGTACAGTACTTAATTAAAAGAACATTTTATATTACAGGAATTTTTGGACGATGGAAAAGGGAATGTGAGTGGTATTAGGACAGTGAGTGTTGAATGGACCAAAGATGAATCTGGACGTTGGAAAATGGATGAAGTACCTGACTCTGAGAAGGTTAGCAAAATTTTATATTACAATTACAAAAAAAGATGTACCTATCTATTATTGATTTATTATCTTGTAGATATACAAGTGTGACTTAGTATTACTCGCTATGGGTTTCTTGGGTCCCGAGAAGTATATTGCATCCGAATTGGAAATGAAATTGGACAGCCGCGGAAATTACGAAACTCCTATTCACAAATATTCGACAAACTTACCTGGAGTTTTTGCTGCTGGAGGTAAATTATTTATATAAAGATATTTCAATAAAACTATATATATCAACTTTCATAAATTCCTATTGTAGATTGCAGAAGAGGGCAGTCATTGGTAGTATGGGCAATTACCGAGGGAAGACAAGCCGCTAGAGAAGTCGATATTTTTTTGATGAATGAGACTACTTTGCCAGGTCCTGCAGGTGTTATACTGCCTGCAATTACTGTCAAGCATTAAGATCTTTCACTTAAATGGAAGACTGTGCTAAACATCACTAAGGTTTTTCCTTGGAACGGTATAAACATTCGAATGGCTAGCATTTCTATGCTGAGAGTATTGTAAAAAATAGACAGAATCAAATGAAATCAATAGAAATAACCGGTAATATTTGTAGGGTCACAATAGAGAGTGTAACATTTTGAAATTAACAAAAAATAGTTTTTTTTTAACCTAGGTGCAAAGTAAACCAAAATAAGCAGAGATATTAGAAATCTATGTCTATTGAAGTCATAAATGATGATATGATTAAAATAATCTATCGTAGCTTCGTTTCAAATTGGAAAACACTAGTTTCTAGAATATACGTAGATTCCTACAATGTTATACGACCTGAGGTGTTTAGTGATGAATCAATCGTACGATAATTATTATTGTTGTAGATTTTGGCGTCTTGAAACAATTACTTAAAATTCTTAAAGAAAAATGTACTTTAAATATTCAAAATTTGTCTTGTGATTATGGAAACAAATTTTTCAGTTTTACAAAAATATCCCTTTTTTTTTTACAAAATACTTGTGTTACAAACCAATTAGATTCATTTATATTTTATTCTCGTGTTATATATTTTCAAAGCTAAACGAAATTACGTCATGAGTAATAAAACACGCATACAATCGGTTGTAACGATTCAGTTGAACACCAAAGGCCTCATATAAAAGTAAGGTGATTATCTGAAGATATACACATAAATATTATTTTAGCTGCTGCAAATATCGTTAACAGTTGCAAATAAATTTATTATTTATNTGGAACAGATAACAGTTTCCGATAGCACCTACGATATTTAATTTGAATTTGAACTAAAGATGAAAAATGCCTCTAATAATTACTCTACAGACAAAATATACTTTAACAGTTTAACGGTTATTTTTTTGAAAATCGTTACTTGTTGATCCTTTTTTATTCACTTACCAAATAGTCTCAAGAAGTAAATATTAATTGAAACTAATTAAATATTAATTTCTTAGCCTGTCAAATATACTATTTAGATTAGTCTATAATCTTATTTGGTATACTGAGACAGAGAAGAACATGAACATTTCTTTAATTCGAAGTTAATTTAAGAAAAAACACGATTGCGTATCAAATACCTTTATAATCTTATATACCAATTTTGGAGTAATATCCAAATTTCTTAAAAATCTTTAAAAAATACATGGGTATTTTTAGATTTTAACAAGAAAAATGAACTTTGAAAATAACGTGCAAATTTTCAACAGTGCTCTACTAAAAGGATTGGCTTATACATGAATTACATTTACAAATAAAGTTTGATGGAGAGAACCTGGACATTTTCTTTTTCAATATACTTTTCAATTAGTAATTATTTCTTTGTTTCACTTTTATGCCTGTGCTATGAGTAATTGAAACAATTCATTTGTTCTTAATTTCCAATTAACACAACTGCCACGGTGGTTACCAAAGACCGGCAATCGCTTTAAAAAATTAAACTCGTTATTTGTTTTGACAGTCAACGCGTTAAATTTTTGAGTCAAAAACAGTTTTCTGCGCAATTTTATATGCGAAAGTGGCCGCTGATTTAGCCAGGTCTATCGAGAATGTTCTTCCTATGTAGTAGCCGTTAAGGCTAGGCAGCATGTTTTTGCACGTAGCTAATTTAAATCGGGAACGTTGAAAGCTTTTCAATTCAATAAACTCGCCTATTCAATTCATATGGTAAAGCTCTTTTACCATACACCAAATTTACATACAATGATAAATATTTTCGAACAAAAACGATATTACCATTTATTTCTGGCTGCAAATAATACGTTTTTACAGAATATGTCGCTATGAAATCATGTATGTAAGATCTTATAATTCTAATATTGTACTAACAGCATATATATATATATATAGTCTTTTAAGCAAACCACTGATTTTTCCGTTGAATATGTATTTAGAAACGTCAGAAGTATGAAGAGTTTTCCATATTTTAGCTTTTAGGTTGTACGTTACTTTATGCTCATTGTGTAGATGAAATTTCTACTTCAGCAGTTTAAATAGTTTAGAGTATTCTTTTGTAATTTTCTTAGAAAGCGTTATTAGATTAAGGAAATAGCGATAAGTAACTTATTTGTGGACGATTTAAGGGCGCATCTTATGTAGATTCACTGCATATCATTGTATCCTCGTATCGCAATCACTTTTTAGTTCGATTTATTAAAATCAACCGACATTATCATTACTTATCACTATAAATCTCATTGCGTACTATTATAATATACTACCAAGACAATAAAATTATATTGATCGTTGATTTCAGTGTTTTGTGCATCATTTTACCCCTAGCCAAAATGTAGCGGTAAAATTGAATTTTGTGATGGTCAAAAGAATATTAGAACTTGTTCTTAAAAAATATGTCTCATAAAATGAACATAATTTGAAAAACAGACATTGTCAACTCTATCATATGTTCCTTCAATAATTGAAACTACGAGTTCATAGGTATAACGAATTCTCCAACTCAAAATAAACCCAAGGCTCTAATGCCCTACTTGTCTCAAAATAATACCGACCAACTTGTGTGTATCGCACTTTGATATACACTCGTATATTTAATTCCACAACTTCCAATTTAACGCTTAAGAAATATT